>NC_143554.1:122115000-122405000 GCF_054136105.1 Typopeltis vanoorti
CTGAAAAGCTTAGGGCCTAACATAATGAGTGATAGTAAGATTAAGCAATAATGTCTTTTTTTAAACAAGGGCACAACAATGATTACAATGAAGAGCACAGTTTCTGGCCAAGTGTGGTGACAGACAATTTATGAAAGAGTGAACACAAAAATCAATTCTGGTTCCTTGCTGAATAAAATCAATGAGCAAGATCCTTTTATAGTCCCAGAAGACAGTGGCCATCATTTTTTTTCACCAAAGCTGCCTATATGAATATTTTTGCTTTCAGAGATGATGAATGGCACTGTAATAATCTACTTCATCTTGTTTTATGTCGGCTGCACCATTGCAAATATTCCATTTTACTTCATACGCTGTAGTTTAATGAATTTATTTGTTTTACGGCTGCATCAGTTAAATTACTTATTGAGTGTGAGTTTGTAAGAAATATACACAAAGATAAAGCAGATATTCCCTATTAACTTCTGACCTTTACTTTATATCAGTTGTGGCTATAACTTATTATTTGCCATATCATAAATACTTTCCCCCTTATTAGTCAGATTATGCAGGTTCATAGTTTTTAAATCTATGCATTGACAGACAGTCTCAGTGTATCGTTCACAAATCAATTTATTTAAACCTAAAATTCTATATACACTGTTTAATTTACATATAAGCACTGAGAGAATGAAATTTCAAGTCTTAGATAATTATAAGTAATTCTACTTTAGATCTACAATTTTATCTTATAACTAAGCATAACTTCTAGTATTCTTACTGGTTTTTCTTACCAATTAAACAATAAACTTATCAAGTATAAGCCTGATTAACAATAACTTATGTCTTCTACATACAGAATTAAACTTACTCTTAGAACATTTACTTGTTTTTTTTACATCAATAACATTTACGCTAATATATTTGACCATGGACCATTTGACAAATTTGACCATTTGACAAAACACAGAATGTGATTTGTCTGGAAGTGACTACTACAAGGTTTGTCAAATGAAAAGGAGAAATGGAGCACATTGTAGTTGCAAAGCTATGCATAGGTTTGTAAGTCTGTGAGAGCAGGTCATTTATATATAAGAGGAAGAGAGTAGGTGAAAGAACAGAATCCTGAGATATTCCTTGACTGGTGGGGAAAATCTTAGGAGAGGAAACTATCCACTATGACATTTAGTGAGCAACAAGTGAGAAAGTTGGAGATCCAGTTACAGCATGGAAGGCAGACCACAGAATGGCAGCTTGCTAAGTAGGCCCCTGCGACAAAAATCTCATTAAATAATTTTTGAAATGTCAAGAGCAAACATTTCTCCATATTTTTCTATGGCTTCAGTCCAGAGGCAGGCAGTAAAAGCTAGAAGATCGATTATAGATCGCGAGCGGCAGAATTTGTATTGCAAGTCACTGATTAGTTGGTAGGCGTCTAGATGGTTTCCATGTGTTAATAGGGCTTAAGTGGTGGGAGGACATCATGCTGGAGGTTTAATGGAGTATTGACAGCAATAAGAAAGGATTAAAAACTAATTTTAATGCATCCAGTATTTCGTCTGTCACTGAGACATCTTCAGGGAGTAAAAACTAGAACCTCTGACAATTATCATCATCGTCATAAAATTCCTGCCATGTACCCTAAAGGGGTGTACAGGATATGATAGTACTACATGAAAAAAAATTACATCATTATTAATTTCCTATCTACAATTTTCCTCCAAATCAGTCTGTTACTTGTCAAGACTCCAATATTATCAGCTCTTATATTTCTATCGTCTAAAGCACTTTGTACCATATCAATCCACCTATATCTTGGTCTTCCTCTCGGTCGTTTTCCTGCCAACCTGGCAGAGAACACTTGTTTTGCTAATCTTTCCTCGCCATACCACCACATAAGTGACCATACCACCTGAGATTAGCTCTGCTAATGCATTCCTGGATGCTGACAATGTCAAGTTCTTTCTTAATATCCTCGTTTTTAATATGATACTGCCATTGATGCCGCCTGTTCATGCCTATAATCTTTCTCAGGACTCTCATATCTGAAGTCTCTAGTCTTTGGTCAAGTGTTTTACTTCTGACCCAGCTCTCAGATCCACAAGTTAAAACTAGTTTGAACACTGTCTTGTATACAGCTAATTTAGTGTTGCGACTAATTTCTTTCTTATTCCATATGAATTTATTCAATTGACTTCCCACCATACCAGCTTTGCTGATTCTGTTGTCTATTTCTATATTTAATTTACCATCTTCAGTAAAAATCGTGCCTAAATAGCTGAAATGTTTTACTTGTTCCACAGGTTCTCCATTCACAACACAGTTGACATTTTCAATGATTCTGCCTATTTTCATTGTCTTTGTCTTTTTATTGCTGACCTTCATACAGTATCTATTACAACAGCTATTCAATTTAGTCAGAGAATCTTGCAGACTTGTAGCAGATTTATTTAGAAGTATAACATCATCTGCATAAAGCAAAGAGCTGACATTAACATCTCCAATTTCGATATCATGTTTAATACCACTTTCCTTCATAATGCGATCCATATAGATAATGAATAACAGAGGGGATAATGTATATCCTTGTCTCACACCAGATTTAACATTAAACCATCTTCCTGTACTTCCTTCAATTCTAACTGCTGACTTACAACTCAAATAAAGACTAAGTATTGCTTGATATAATGTCCCATTGACACCATATAACTGCAGCGTATTGAATAGCTTCTCTCTTGGCACCTTTTCATATACATTTTCCAGATCGACAAAACTTAAATACAGATCTTTGTTATATTCCCATGCTTTCTCGACTATTTGTCGTAAAGTTAAGATCTGATCCTGACAGCCTCTATTTGGCCTGAATCCAGCTTGTTCTTCACCAAGCTTTTCTTCCACAATTCTTCTCAACCGTTTCTCAAGTATACTTGCATAGATCTTGCCAGGAACACTCAGTAGGGAAATACCTCTGTAATTCTCACATGCAGTTTTATTTCCCTTTTTATATATGGGTACTATTAGAGCTCTACTCCAATCATCGGGAATTCGTCCCTCTGTCCAGGCTTTCTGAACTATGCAGTGCAGCCACTGTAAGACTCTTATACCACCATACTTCAGCATTTCTGGTCGAATATCATCTACTCCTGCTGCCTTTCCACATTTCAAGCCTTTGATAGCTTTTTCTACTTCAAGTATGGATATGTATTGCTGACTGCATGCCTGGTCAGTGTTTTTTACCACTGTGCTGTCATCACTGCTTGTTTCATTTAGCAGTTTTTCAAAGTAATTACTCCATACGTCAAGGATATCTTTTCCTCCCGTTTTCATGTCACCTTTATCATCTCTAATTCCTTTTATAGCACTCTTTCCTCCATTCTTAAGCTTCTTCAACAACCTCCAGAATATTTTGCCACCTTCTTGATATTTATTTTCTATATTCTTGCCAAAGTCCTCCCATGACTTTTGTTTAGCTAGTTTTACACAGTGTTTAGCATTCTTGCATTTGTCTCTGTATTCTCTAAGAGCACAAGCTGACTTATTTGACAGGAACTTTTGGTATGCTTTCTTCTTTTCCTTCACTGCCTCTTTAACCTCCTGTGTCCACCATGGAGTTCTGATTTTTTTATCCTTACAAACAACCTCACCACATGCCTCTCTGGCAAAATCAATCAATGTTTTCTTCAGAGTTTGCCAGTGAATCTCCATGGTTTGATTCCTGTTCTCAAACTCTTTCATTTTTCCTTCAATAATCTTTGTGTATTTTAGTCTACAGCTCACATCAGAGAGCTGCTCAACTTTTATTCGCTTTAAAACTTTCTTACATGTTATTCTTTTCAATATGAAATTCAATTTTATCCTGCTCAAGACTAAATAGTGATCACTTCCAATTTCAAATCCTCTGTACACTCTGGTGTCCTGCACCAGGGAGAAAACATCACTATCAACAATAACATAGTCAATGAGACTTTTCTTATTCCTAGCCTCTTCTCTCCATGTGAATTTGTGCACATTTTTATGTTGGAACATGGTGTTAGTAATAACCAGTCCATGTCCTGATCAGAAATCCAACAGATATTTGCCATTATTATTAGTTTTGCTCTTTTCTCCAAATTTTCCCAAAATATTTTTGTATGTCTCACAATCATTTCCTACTCTGCTATTTAGATCCCCAACAAGGACCAACTTTTCATTTTTCATTGTGTCAGTTGCTTTTTCTAAAGCCTCAAAAAATTCCTCAACTTCTACCTTAGTAGAACCTTCTGTGGGACCATAAGCACAAATAAGTCTCATTGTCCAGTTCCCCATTCTCATATTTGCCCACATTACTCTACTTCAGACTGACTGCCATTCAAGAAGATTAGCCTCGTATTTTGTGTTGAATACTATGGCTACTCCTTCTTTTCCTTGATTGTCATTGCCTGAATATAACATTTTGTATTTATTGCTCAGAAAGATCTCACCGGTTTTGGTCTTTTTTGTTTCAGTCACCCCTATTATGTCGATCTGGTACTTATCTAATTCCTCAGCTAGCTCCATTTCTTTGCCATTCAGGCTTCTTACGTTGATAGTACCGATCTTTAACTCTGGTGATGTTGAGTTGGAGTTTATTTTCAGATTTGTTCCAGTAGCTGACTTTTCGCTGTTCGCCCTGGTTCCCTGGTGAAAACAACGGGGGCCTTGTTTAACCGGGCGACGCCCCAGCTGGCATGAAATTTTGTCATGTTGTACCATCATTCTATATTTTGGTTTAACCAATAAGAATACAATTTGGTCGGCTAAATCCCAAATTGCCAGCCCATCCTCGTTCGTTAAGTATCCAAGTAGATACCCAACAGGGTGCACCACGAGAAGGTGAGGATTGGACATTAGGTCAGAAGCCCTGGTCGGTTCTCCGCATTCCTTTAAAGGCTATGTGGAGGTCTCCTCTCAGTTATACCGCTTCGACCCTTAAGCACCCCCACCTCTGACAATTATTGTTTCCCAAATTTTGGGAAGTTTTATGCAACCGTATTTGTTTAAATTAACTTGATTTCTGAGTGCCACTGCAGATTCCAAAAACAGTCTTTCCTTCTTAAATTTGCTATGATGGAGCATGGTAGTTTTCTTCCATGTCCTTGCACACCATGTACTGGATACAACTCACAGGATCTTCTGGAAAAAACTATCACGGTCCATCATAGTAAATTTAAAAAGAGAAGACTGGTTTTTTTTTGGACACCCACCACAAGACATAATGAAAAAAGCTGCCTTACTCCACCAGAACAAATTCAAATATCAGCATCAGTCTTAAGGAATTATCTAAACCTCAATAAATTTGGTTGTATGACACTTCCTCAAATCTGTAAAGCACTCATCCAGAAACTTCAGCCAAACAGTCAAGAACACCTATCACATGTAATACCTACCAGGGAGCACTATTTAGGACTTTAGACTTATGTTTGTTGTTTCTGCTTCAGTTATATTTGCCCTATATAGTGCCTTGTGTGCATATGTTAATTTGTTCTTTGATGATGGCAGTGACCTTTGCCAAAATATTGGAAGTATTAAGTTTTTTTCTAATTAATATATAGTATATGAAAAGTCTTGTTATTCAATTTCCCATTTTCACACATTGCTCTACTTGATATTGACTCAATCAAAATTATGGGTTATGAGTCATGTTTTCTTTGAATACTATAGCTATTCTCTTGCCTTTTCCAGATCTGGAAAATGCATATGACAAGGTGCAAAGGAAAGGTCTTCAAAATGCTACAATGATATGGTGTAAATGGGACATTCTATTATTATTATTATTATTATTATGACACCTCCAGAGAGACTCATCGACGGAGGGCACCTATTCCACAACTCTCCGCCTCCACTCTACTTTCTTCATTTACACCAATGTCATCTACCGCCGACCACCACCACCACCACTAGTATTTTCACAGACAATCACGAACATCCATGCCAACGGTGGGATTCGAACCCACAGCCTTTTGGCTGGAGAGTGGATACACTAACCATTCGGCCAACCTGGCTGGCATGTATTAAGCAATTATTTTTTTAAGCAGGTATAATTAAGCATGTATTAAGCAATACATAGTCTCTATTTAAGCTGTAAGTCAGCAATTAGAATTAAAGGAGGTACAGGAAGATGGTGTGGGGTAAAATCAGGTATGCAACAAAGGGTGCAAATTACTTCCACAGTTATTCATTATTTATATGGATCGCATTATGAAGGAAAGTGGTATTAAATCTGATAACAAAATTAGTGATGTTAATCCCAGCTCTTTATTTATGCAGATGATGTTATACTTCTGAATAAATCCAGTACAAGTCTGCAAGATTCCTTGACTAAATTGAATAGCTGTTGTGATAAATTTGATATGAACATTAGCAATAAAAAGACAAAAACAATGAAAATAGGCAGAAACATTGAAAACATCAACTGTATCCTTAAATGTGAACCTGCAGAACAAGTAAAACATTTCAGTTATTTAGGCATAATTTCTAGTGAAGTTGGTAAAAATATGGAAATAGACAACAGAATTAGTAAAGCATGGTACTGAGCCAACTGAACAAATGTATATGGAATAAGAAAGAAATTTGGCAAAACATAAATTAGCTATATACAATACAATGTTCAAACCAATTTTAACTTACAGATCTGAGAGCTAGGTTAGAAATAAAATACTTGATCAAAGACTGGAGACCTCTGTCATGAGAATTTTGAGAAAGATTAGCAGAGTGAACAGATGGCATCAACAGCAGTATCACATTAAAAATGAGGCTATTAGAAAAGAACTTGCCATTATTAGCATTCAGGAATGTGTTAGTAGAGCTAATCTCAGGTGGTATATTCACTTAAACATAATGGGAGAGGAAAGATTAGCAAAACAAGTGTTTTTTGCCAAGATGGCAGGAAAAAGACCAAGATGTAGATGGATTGATACAGTAAAAAGTTCCTTAAAAGAACATACAATCTGAATAATATTGGAATCTTGACAGATAACAGATTAATTTGGAGGAAAATTGTTGATCAAAAGTTAGTAATGGTGTAGTGTACTCTAATTACATACGATAATCAGTAACAAACTTTATTACCATGTGCTATTTAGTTTATTAGATTTTTTTTAACTAAAATATTATTATTATTAAGAGATCCATTCAGAGAGTCAGGGTCTCATTGAGGGAGGCCACATACTACAGGCACTAACTATCATACTTGCAAATACAGGTAACCCTCTTATAACGTGGTACTTATACAACACGGTTTCAATATAACACAGCCTATAAATTGTAGTAACCCTCGTTCAACACGGTACTTATACAACGCGGTTTCATTAAAAATACAATGTCTACACATTGTAATAAACCTTTATCTTTTCGTATATTTTTTCATTGCGAGACTTAAAAATCAAATTTTATCTTTGTTAAATTTGTGTCTGCCCATATCACGCATGTAGTTATAAGTAGTGAATTTATATTAGGGGAAAATACCCTTCAGCATGCATTTATACAGTTAACTTCAATTGTTAACCATATAAAGTGTTTATTGTTGAAAATTGTCTTCATTTTCTGTCAGGAAAGCACATTAAAAATCATAAGTGTGTTAATCTCAAGCTGAGCACTTTTATTTTCTGGTGAGTTACATACATAATCAATATATAATGCTTTTTTTTTTTATGCAAAAAAAAATATATATTTTTATAGTAATGGCCACAAATTGGAACGAAAGGGAAAAACCAACATTGAAAAGAAAATTCATTTCTCTCAAAGAAAAAATTAAAATCTTGGATCGGTTGAAAAATGGAGAAAAACCAAGAGCTATTGTAAGGATTTTGAATTTAAATGAATCAACAATTCGATCAAACAGAATGAACATAAAATCCGAGAAAGTGTTTATTGCTGGGTCAATGGTAAGTGCAAAGCACGTTACTCGTGTATGCAATATTCTAATTGGAAAAGTAGAGAAATCTCCAATGATTTGGATAGAAAATTGCACTCGAAAGAAAATTCCTTTGGATGGAAATCTTATTAAACAAAAAGCTCTCAGAGTTTATAAACATTTATGATGCAGACCAGGTGTTCAATGCAGATGAATCCGGGTTATATTGGAAAAACAATGCAAAAATGCACCTATATTTCGAAAAATGAAAGTCAACTCCTGGATTCAAAGTTTCTAAAGATAGAATTACTCTACTGTTTTGTAGTAATGCATCAGGTGATTACATGACAAAACCAATGTTTATTAACCGATCCTCAAATCCTCATGGTATGAAAGATTAAAATATGTCATCATCATCATACGTATCAAGGATTTAGGCCTAGTATGGCCTGTTCCAGCCTTAGAAGTCATCGTTGAATCGTTTAAGAGGACATCCTGGTTTTCTTTTTCCTAATGGCGTGTACTTTAAGGCTTGTTTTGGTAATCTTTCTGTTTTCATTCTTTGAACGTGTTCCATCCATCTATGTTTATATTTTTTAATTTTTTCAATTACTGGTTCTTGGTTTAATTCTTTCATAATATCTTTGTTTCTTTTGTGATCAAATAGGGTATACTTTGCAGTTTTTCTCATAAACTTCATTTCTGCTGTTGTTAATCTTTGTTTGTCTTTTTGTTTTATTGTCCAGATTTCGCTTCCATACATTAAGACCAGTAGGGCTAATGTATTGTATACTTTTAGCCTGGTTTGTTTTTGAACTAGGTTTGGTTTAAATATAGAGTTAATTACTCCTGTTATTTTTAAATATTTTGCAATTTTTATGTTTATATCTTTTTCATTTTCATAAGTGATCATACATCCTAGGTAGTTAAATGAATTCACCTGTTCTAGGATCTTGTTATCTAATACTATTTTAGTTCTTGCTGGATCTTGTCCTTTATAGGCCATAGTTTTTGATTTTTCCATTGATATTATCATACCATAATCTTTGGATATCTCATTTAGATTTAAAATAGCTTTCTGTAAGTTATCTTCAGAATTTGTAATTATTATTTGGTCGTCTGCAAAGAGGAGAGTGTTTAAATTAACTGTAGGTGAAAGTTTAATTCCTTGATGTAAATTTTTACTCCATTTTATTATTATTTCATTTAAGTAGATATTAAAAAGAGTTGCTGAGAGGGGACATCCCTGTCGGACCCCTTGGTTTATCTCTCTCGTATATGATAGCTCATGATTTAATCTTATTTGTATTTGATTATTTTCATATATACTTGTGACAGCTTTTAGGATATTATTTGGTATTTGTCTTTCTTTTAATATGTTAAATAATATGTTTCTTTTAACTTTGTCAAATGCTTTTTCAATTAAAATATGTACTTTATTTAATTTTGCCTAAAACATTTATGCATTATGTGCAATGAAGTTTATGTATAATTTGTAAATTTATAATTTTATACTATGTATTTATATATTACCTCAAAGGCTCACTTTAGTGAGTACGGGAGTGGCAAACCCGAGGTACCTGATGCTGGACCATACCTTATTTCATGTAACATACATCTGTTATATTATCTATAGGATGGTCCCTACTCTTATTTCTTTCTATCCTTTTCTTCTTTCTTGTTCCTTCCCCCCAATGCTATTAGAGTAATCGAGGGCTAGGGGTGATTCTTTCAATGTTTCTACTTTTTTCATCTCTTCATGCATAGAAGGCAACAGGAAACCACTATGCTTCTACTTTTTCCCTAGTTTGGATGAGCAGTAAAGATGGGATGGAAAGAACACTGTTAAAGAATATTATGCAAAGAAAGACTAGATTTGCAGGACATCTTCTGAGAGGTTCTTCGGGACACCTGACAAAAACTATGTTACAAGGGAAAGTTGAGGGGAAGAGAAGACGTGGAAGACCAACTAGAGAGTGGTTTAATGACATCGTGGAATGGACTGGTTTAAGAATGATGGAAGCGACAGACAGAGAGAAATGGAGAAGAGCTGCTCATCTGCTGCAACCCTCTTGCTAGATGGTGCTACTGGACGACGATGACTATGTATTTGTTTTATAATTTATATATTTTCATAACTTGCATGAATTACCTGAATTAAATAAAAATATATGATTGTTTGGATATGTCGTTGTTGTTTATATAATAAAAAAAAAAAAGATTTTGTAACATAACCCTACTTTTTCAACGTAATCTGAGTCTCGCATAATGCAATTTATATAACGCGCCTTTTCTATGGAACCTTACATCCATGTTATACGAGGTTACCTGTATGTAATATCTTTTATTCAAAGATATTATAAAATATTTCATTAATGATAAATTATATCATTAATTGACAAATATAATCAATTCCTGATATGTATGAATGTATGTATTTCCTGGTACATATATAAAATTTATCAAAGAGAAGTATACTTTATTTGGGTAAAAAAAAAAATGGTAAAGATTACCTGGATCTTTGGTCCCCTGCAATCAAATTGCCAAATTCTCCAAGTATATATCCAGCAACTTTAATCATATTTTCATGACATGCTGGAGCTTGTAATGCCTGAAATAAAGAAATAATGAAAACTATTTTGATCTGCTGGTGACAATTATATATATATAATATGATGTAATATGATTATATATATATATATATTCATCAATAAATGCATACACAATCAAATGAGAAGTACATTTTTAATTCAGGTTTCATGGTTTAAGGAATGATAAATAGATGCATATGTCACAGCAGTCCTACAGGAAACAAAGTTTGTTACGGTACAAAGTTCACTAGTGTATTTGTGGAGTAGTATCAATCATCTTTGCTGATTCTCAAAAAAACATTATTATTTGACATCTCCAGGGAATCCAAGGACTCATCAAGGAAAGAATATCAACAAGGACCAAACTACAACTTCTTGATGCTTTATATATGTGTGTGTGTGTGTGTGTGTGTGTGTGTGTGTGTATATATATATATATATATATATAAAATTACTTGGTAACCCTAATATACAGTATCCCTAAGTTAAAAAATTAATTATATATATATATATATATATATAATTATGTTTCAGGCACAAACTTAATTGTTTGCACACTTGGGATTAGGAGTTAAATAACTAAGCTTATTAAATTACTTGGTAACCCTAATATACAGTATCCCCAAGTTAAAAAATTAATTACATCTATATCACCTCCAGAGATTCTTATTAAAAATAAAAATACCTTGCAGCAACTTCTATAGGTAAAGTTGATAAGGCTCTGTATTACTAAAACCTTGGTATTTAGGGTCTAGCTCAGGAGTCGCCAAAGTTATTTTCCCATCGACCCCCTTGAAGAGTTTCTTGACTTTTTATCGACCCCCTCTATTTTACTATTATGTAATTATAATAGGACAACCAAAAAAAGATGCTTATATGAGTTTTTAGATTGTTTATTTTATAGTTACAGTATTTATTGTATGTATAATATAGTATATATTATTATATTACTATCACTAGTAATATCACTGGTATTACTAGTGATATTAATAAACTACTGATATTACTACCAGCGCTGCTCAACTCTTCAACATAGAGAATTTTAGTTCGTGAATGAATAACGATTGAATTATAATATGTATGTTGATGAATTTTAGAACATTAACGCTCACTTGTATGTCGATGCACAAAAATGAGACTGGGATTGAATACTTGTATCAGTAAATAAGAACCAGGCACGTGTTGCAATCTCGCTCCCACTGCACCAGCCGGCAGGAACCACCAACATCCGTTTATTGGTAAATACATCATTTTGGCCTCAGTAACTATTTTCATGACCTTACTCCATCTTACAGGTCCTATTCATGGACCTGTAAAACGGAGGCACTGATCCCACGATTCGCTCTTAATTGCGTTGTCATTACCTCCATGTCTTTTGTCATGGAGGTAATCCAAGTTAACCGAATTAAATATTCCCCATACAATGATGTCTTATATTTTTCTGTCGACCCCCCCAATCGACCCATGAGCCTGAATCGACTCCTAACAATGTCATATCGACCCCTTTGGCGACCACTGGTCTAGCTACTCACTTAGGAGACCTCAAAAAAGGTTGAAACCGGTCTGGGTAGCGACCCCACCCATAATGTATTGCAATATACATCTTTTAGTGAGATGTGCTTTACATTATGGGAAAATACTAAGAATAGTGATCAGAGTTTATCCACCTTTACAATGAGTTGCCCTGGTGTTGTACCATCTTTAGAACTATGTTTCAGGTGCAAACTTAAATGTTTGCATACTTGGGATTAGGAGTTAAATAACCAAGCTTCTTATAAAATTACTTGGTAACCCTAATATACAGTATCCCCAAGTTAAAAAATTATATATATATACTGGCCTTTTAATTGGCCTCACAGGATTCTGATTTCTCAATCTGTCTTTGTCATCTCCTTCCTGAAGGTTGACTAACATGAGCTTCCACCATAAACGGTTTTGTGCTTCTCTTTTACATTTTTCATAGAACAAAATGGTACAGTCCTTAATAATTCGCATCCAATCTGTTCATTGTTTTCCTCTTGTTCTTTTTCCTTGTATCATTCCTACTAGAAGTGTTTTTTGTATGGATTCATGCCTTAGTATGTGACCAAGAGGACCAAACTACAACTTCTTGATGCTTTTTTATATATATATACTGGCCTTTTAATTGGCCTCACAGGATTTTGATATCTCAATCTGTCTTTATCATCTCCTTCCTGGAGGTTGACTAACATGAGCTTCCACCATATACGCTTTTGTGCTTCTCTTTTACATTCTTCCTAGGACAAAATGGTCCAGTCCTTAATATTTCGCATCCAATCTGTTCTTTGTTTTCCTCTTGTTCTTTTTCCTTGTATCATTCCTACTAGAAGTGTTTTTTGTATGGATTCATGCCTTAGTATGTGACCAAGGTAGGTGGTTTTCCTTTTCTTAATGGTTTTCAGAGTCCCATCTTATCCAATCATCTCTAATATTTTTTCTAAATTAGTTTTTTTGGCAGTCCATGAGACTCAGAATTCTTCTGAGGATCCACATTTATTTTCACAATTTTTGATACTGTCCAGGTTTCTGCTCCATATAGCAGTGTTGACCATACGCAGCATTTGAACAGCCTAATTCTTGTTTTTGTGTCAATTTTCCTTGAGGTCAGAGTATTTTTCATGCTAATGAAGGTTGATCTAGCAATTTCTATTCTTCTTAATATTTCCTTATCACATTTTCCATTCTCTGTAATTAGCTGACCCAAATATATATAACTCTCTACTTGATCTAAGGTATTTCCTCTGATCTTAATATTTATACCAGGTATTTTCCCTTTTTCTCTTGTTACTAGCATGGTTTTGGTTTTTTTTTTAAGTTGAAATTAAGTCCATATTTTTCACTTAGTTTCAGCATCTCTTCTAGTAGGCTTTGAAGATCTTTTTTATTTTCAGCTAGCCGTACTTTATATCTCAAGTTGTTTATATTTCTGCCTCCTATGCTGACTACTTTAAATTCTTCTTATTGCTTGAAGATATTTTCAGTATAAAGGTTAAACAACATAGGAAAAAGAACACAGCCTTGTCTGACACCCTTCTTTACTGGATATTCCTCCGAGGTTTCTCCTGATATTTTTATTGAGGCAGTTTGCTCCCAATATAGATTTATCAGTAATCTGATATCTTTACCATTTACTCCTAATTTTCTGATGCATTCGATTAGTTGTTCATGTTGTATATTGTCAAAGACCTTTGTGTAGTCAATAAAACATAAGTAGACTTATCGGTACACAATAAATAACGGAAAAAAACTCACGTAGAAAGATTATTTATTAGTATAATTTTCGCCTGTGTGTCACAGGCATCCTCAGTACATTAAGCTCAAAATTAAACACTAACTGACAATTCCAAAAAGCACCACCTAAGTAGCTGGTGTAAGATAACTAAAAAGGTCAATAACTTTCCTAAAAAAAAAAAAGAATCAAATAAGCAGTAAGCCTTTTTGATCTTCTAATTCTTCGCCAACCAGATGGTAACCTACATTTCTCAGTTTATAGAAAGAAGACTCATACAGGCCATTATATCCATGCGGAATCTCATCACCATCCCAGTCAAAAGGTAGGAACTATTAAAACACTGGTTCATCGGGCCCACTCCTTTTGTTCTACAGACGATCTTTTACAGAAAGAACTACAATACATAACTTCTTCCTTTCTATCTAATAGTTATAAGAATTGCTTCATTGAAAGAACTTTGAGTAGTTTTAATATGTCTTCCTCTTCAAACACAGAGGAAATAACACGCATTACTATCCCTTATGTACAAGGCATCAGTGAACGTATAGCAAAAGTTTTAAAACCACTGAATATTTTTATTGCCTTTCGACCGTTTAGAAAAATCTCCACCTTTCTCACTTCTCCTAAGGACAAGCTTCCACATCTTAATCATCCAGGTGTCTACCAGATTCCGTGCTCTTGTGGATTATCTTATTTCGGACAAATGGGAAGATCTGCCTCTATTCGGCTAGAAGAACACCAATCTTATATTGAATACTTTAAACCTGAAAAGTCTGGACTTTCTGAACATGCCATCTTCACTAGACACAGAGTTCATTGGAGAAAGACAAGAGTTCTTCACAAAAGTCAGTTTCTCATGGAACACCTTTATAAAGAAACATGTGAAACTCCACTTCATTCTCCTAACTTAAACAGATCCGACAGCTTACGTCTATCCCCTTTATGGGAGATAGTACTTTACAAATCAGCTAATCTTTCCTAACTTTTTATTGTATTAATTTTTTTTTTTTTTTTTTTTTTTTTTTTTTAAGGAATGTTATTGTTATCTTACACCAGCTACTTAGGTGGCGCTTTTTGGAATTGTCAGTTAGTGTTTAATTTTGAGCTTAATGTACTGAGGATGCCTGTGACACACAGGCGAAAATTATACTAATAAATAATCTTTCTACGTGAGAGTTTTTTTCCGTTATTTATTGTGTACCGATATGTCTACTCACGGTTTACCTCTTTTAAAACTTATAAGTAGACTTCTTTCTGCTTTTCCAGATATTTTTCTATAATAGTTCAAATGTTGAAGAGTCTCTTTCTAGTTCCTTTATTTTCCTGAAAACCAGACTGTGTTTGATTAATTTCCAATTTGATTTTATGTTTATTTCTTTCTAGGATGATATATAACATAACTTTTGCTATCTGACTGATTGTTCTGCACTCTTCACATTTAATTGTCTTTGATTTTTTAGGTATATTGGTAGGAATGTCAAGTGCTTAAAATCTTTTGGCAGGTGTCCAGTTTCGTATATTTTGTTACATATGTCAGTCAGTGATCTTATAGCCTTATCATTTAAAGCCTTTAGATATTCTGCCATAATTCCACCCATTCCTGGAGCTTTTCCTGGTTTCAATTTCCTAATGGCATTTGTTACTTCCTAGGTAAGAATAGTAGGCCCCTCCAAATCTTGCAATGGCTTATCTATTCTATCATGATTGTAGAGTTCCTTTGAATACTTTACCCATCTATCCCTCGTTTTGTCTTTCTCCTTTATGATGTTTCCATTGGTATCTTCAATGCAATGAGAGCCTACCCTTTTGCAAAATTTGCTGGTTAGCTCCCTAACTTTTTCATGAAGTTCTCTGGTTTTGTGCTTTTTGTCCAAAAGTTCAATTTCCTTGCATTTGTTGTTAAGCCATAGTTCTTTTGCAATCCTACATTCTATGTATTATATGTTATTACAGAAAGTAATCTCTCCCTTCTATCCTTTCTCAATGAGAAATCTTCTTGTGCATCCTTTTGATTCTGATATGCTGAAGATAATATTAAACATGATATTGAAAACGGGATTTAAACTTAGCCATAGGATTCTCTGGAATGAAGTTAAATTACTACATAGAAGCAACTAAGAACTCTGAATGTCTTTTCAAAGAAAGTGCTGATGTCCTGTTATTTATTTTACACTGCATAAAAATTTTTAATCTAGTTTTAGCACACAAAGAAGAATTAATAGCAACTTTTAAAATGTTGTGAAAGCTTAAATTAATGTTACTTAAAGAAATTTCTGTGATAAACTAATTATTATTATCATCTAAAACCTCCAGGCAGTCAAGAGCTCATCGAGGACGGCCATTCAAACAGCTGCCATGCCTTCTCTTAACTCATTCACACTAGATGCACTCACTAATCCAAATGGAAACTATTTCACTCACTCACTCATTCTGTGAGAGAAAAATCTAGTTCTTTCTTACTCCTTTTTCAACCACAAACAAATTTAATTTCTGTGGATCTCCCCCATCTGCTATATAATTAAAAATTTCATCAGACAATATCTTATAACAGCCACTCTAAAGTTCACAGACCTCTATCATATTATCCCTCTTTCCCCTGTTAACCAAGAGTCTGTAGTCCACATACTCCAAATCTGTCCTCATAATCTACATTCCACAATCCCAGTGGAATGTAGATTCTATCCCCTTGGAATCAGGAGACCAAATCTGTCTCCTGATTCCAAGGGTGAAATCTGATCAAAGCCTTGTAAAGAGGCAAAATGACTTCCTTATCCTTACATGTCAAGGTTCAATTTAACATTGTAATTATCATCTGAGTTGTTGTATTTGCAATTTTTGCTATGTTACCTCTGAACTTAAAATTGCTATCCACCATAACACCAAGATCCCTAGCCTCATCAGTTTCTTGTAGCATAATCCCACTAATATATTATACCACCGAAAATCTTATTACAAACAATTATCTGCAATCAGTTTGTCTGATGAAAAGAAAATTATCTTTAAACCAAATGAAACTGTAGTCCAACTTGTAAATAAGTGATTGCCAAGTAAGAGTATAGTTTAATTTCAAAGAATATTTTTGAAGTGCACAAACTGAAAATCTTGCATGGCCCTACTGAGATGCACATAAGTCAGCTTCCTAATGGTGGCTAATTCAAGCACTGTGTGTGTGTGTGTGTGTGTGTGTGTGTGTGTGTGTGTGTGTGTGTGTGTGTGTGTGTGTGTGTGTGTGTGTGTGTGTGTGTGTGTGTGTGTGTGTGTGTTGGGGGGGGGCTGTCTTGGAAAGTTGTGAGACAAGCATTTTTAATACAGAAAATATTTTTGCAAAAGCACCACCTTTTAGATGCAAACTTTGCAGTTAGTGCAGTGAGTTAATCCCAGTAGTTTATAATAGATGCCAGAGGAGAACAAAACAAAACTACACTCATCTACAACTTTTTATATACATAAAACTAAGGGAAGAGTATGTTTTTTAATACTGATCCCATACACAAGAAGTAGAACCTATAAGTCCATCAGCACTATTTCAGAGAGTAGAAGCTGACTGACATTTTCTTGAAGAGACTGTAGTTGTTTGGAAATACTTCAAGAGGAAGACTATTCCAGAGGACAGATGTAGATGGAACAAAAGAGGAATATGAGAAGTAGATTTTGTATGAGCTTGAAGCTACACTGAAAAAGGGTGCTGAAAAGCTGCCGTTCTTGTTTTAGCATTTACAGAATGAAGGAATGATGGTTGCTAGTTCAGTGGATAATCACCATGGAGGTACCTGTAGAGCAGAGCTAAAACAGAGACTGAAATAAGTCTGTAAGGGAGGGATCATATATAGGCCAAACTGCTCATCTCTGAACACTATCAAGAATTTCTGGAGAGGTTTTCAGGTACATTACTCCAAACATGTAAGCAGTATGCCAAGGATGGGCAAATTTGGGATTTATGCAGTTAGAAACTAGGTGGGTGAAAAACAGCCTCTTAAGTAGAAGAGAATGCCTATTTTTTTTAGAGCTGAGGAAGCTATTGATGTGATGTGTTTATGCAAGAAGAGGCTGGATGTAAATGTCAATCTAAGCAGAGACCTTATTCTATCTGACGATTTGTGTTTTACTGAGAGTAAGAGTAAGTGAGCTGAGATACCTTTTATCAGAGAAAAGGCAAGATTGTGTTCGTTTTTTTTTTTTTTTTTTTTTTGTGACATTGAAAGTGACTAGACTGTCCTCACCACATATAAGGATGGTATGGAGATCAATGTTTAAAGTACGGTTAAAGATAATCTCAAAACTTGGGACATTGGAGCAATGCATGGGTTGTCAAATGAGTAGGATGAATGGAGAGAACAATCATCAGCAAAAACTGCAAAAAGAATTAATAGTGAATTAAGAGTAGGTAATTTATGTACAGGAGAAACAGGATAGGTGATAGAACAAAGTCTGCATTTTTGGGGAAGCTTGAAGAGAGCCACCTGCCATAACATGCAGTGGCCAATCAGACCAAAGGATGGCAATTGTAATTTGCTTAGCAGGCCTTCAGGCCAAGCACAATTAAAAGCTCTCCAAATGTCAAGAGCAGCAGCACATTTTTCCAAACCTTTCTATAGCATGTGTCTAGTGGTGTGGGTGATGTAGGCTAAGGGGTTAGTCATGATCCTTGAATCCAGAGTGATGGTGTTGCTGATTAACTGGTGAATCTCTAGGTAGTGGAGAAATTAACTAATGATGACTTTCTCCATTATTCTGGAGAGGACTGAAATGATGGCAACTGTTCAGTAGTTTGACAGTAGACTTCCATGTCCCCCCCCCTCCTTTTTTTTTGGAATAGACTGAATATATGTGCTTGCTTCCATGCACTGAGATAAGTACCATCTTAGTATAGAAAACTAAAGAGATAATACAGGACAGATGTTAGCTCTGGAGTATAATGTTTGAGCACAACTGGAGATAAAGGTACCATCAGGATCAGAAGACTTCTTGGTGTTCAAGTTCTTTAGCATTCTTCTGATATTTTTGCTGACAAACCACAGGAGGCACACAGTACTAAGATTCTGATATAGCAGGAGACGCCTTGGTTATTGCACTGGAAGAAAAGAGTGGTGCCAGGAGGTTGGCTTTATCTTTGGGTGCTACAATAGTAGCACCATCTGGATGAGAGAGAAGTGAAGTACAGGGGTGAGCAGAAGTTATGTCTGATGGCCTCAGCAAGGGACCAGAAGATGTGGCTTCCATTTTCACAGGAGGTGAGTTTCAGCAATTGGCCTTTAAGACATCAGATTTGGATTTGCTGATAGCTGTTTGCATTTATTGCATGCTTCACATGTGCTAAGTATGAACCTGAAGTTCTTGTTGCAAGCTACTTGTGGCAAGCTGAGTTCCCCCCACCCAACTGCTTTGGTACCTTTCTTTTGAACCTGAACTTGGAAAGTGGATGAGAATTCTGGCCCTTCATGCCAGTGAGAATAATTTCTGTGACTTTCTCAGAGCAGATGTTTGGGTCAGAAAAG
Source organism: Typopeltis vanoorti (assembly GCF_054136105.1). Lineage (NCBI taxonomy): Eukaryota > Metazoa > Arthropoda > Arachnida > Uropygi > Thelyphonidae > Typopeltis > Typopeltis vanoorti. The sequence goes on from NC_143554.1 coordinate 122,134,189, forward strand.
AGGAAGCAATATTCTTCCTTCATGGAAAGGAAGAGTAGAAGTTCTCAGAGGTCAACTTATTTTGTAGAGTCAAAGTACACAAGACTAGGAAGATTTGGATAAAGAGAATTCTATGAGAGAGGAGAAAGATGTACAAAATTATGATCTGAATTACCGAGAGAAGTGGTGGCTTCTGTTGTGTACATCTGGAAGGAGAAATGGTTAAAAAGAGATCAAAAGGTATTGGGGGAGAGTGAAGAAGAGTACCAGGAATTTGGGCAGGTAGATGTACAATTTGAATTATGTCACTAGTTATAGCAAAGGCTTTTGCATCTTGACCAGCTTGGCCAGTGGTGTTGAAAAGGGGGGAGCAGATGAAGTTGTTGACATTAAGGTCATATAGCAAGACGATCTCACTATTTGGATAGCTAGATTGCAGATATTCAAGCTTCAAGGAGAGAAAGGTGAAGAGGTTAGAGTGGTTTTCAGAGTTTGGAGAAAGTTACATGGGGTAATGAAATTTTGAGCAAGAGGAGGTCAAAAGCAGGGAATTCTAAATTAGACATACTCCAGCAAGCATGTTAATTTCATAAAAGCAGAGGTGCCACCCTTATAGTGAAAGGAATTGTGAAATGTGTAATTTGGATATTTAGGGTGAACATAGATGATGTAGTTGCAATCTGGGATTCTATCAAGAGGAGAAGGTCTGGATGATTGTAAGTGACAATGATGAACATCACTAAGTTGGTGTGTAAGCTTGGTTTTCAAAAAAAAGATTTCTTTTAATTGCAATGTCACTGTTTGTACATTTCATTACCGGTTCATTTATGGTTAAATGGAATGAAAGAGTGGAGAGTAGGGATGACACCCACATACCACTAATCAGACTTCCTCCCTTAGACATGAAGAGTATATGGCAGTGGGATTATGCACGAATTGACCAGGACACCTCCTGACTCATTGCTGACAGGTTCAGGCTGTCAGTAATGTACACTATCTAGTGACTCGCCTGTGGCATCAGATTTACCGATGTACCCTCAAAATGGGGATGTAGGTCTCTAAGTATGTTTGGTATACCTTTAAAGATATCACTCACACTGCATGGAGAGGTGGGGGGGGGGGGGGGAGAAACAGAAATGCCTCCTCTGGAGACCAAACATGGTAACTGTCACTTTAGGTCTCCAAGGACTTCATAACTCTGACTAAGAAGACCTCTGACTAAGATATCCTTTTGCAGTAGTATTATCTAAGGAGTAACCAGTTTATTTAATGGGAAACAAGTAAATTGCACAAGAAATCTGACAAGTATATTTTTATTTTCATATGCAAACACATGAAATATCCTCATGACTAGGCTGCGTTATACATGGAAGCAGCTGACTTCAAGTTGGCCTAGTGTCCCCTATGTAAAGTACACTTCCTTCTCTGATATGGCAGAGGCATATATTAGCAAGGGATTGCTATCCTATCCTAAGATATCTTCAACCTTTTATTGAGTGTAGCTCAGAACTACAGAGGATTTCCAAAAGCTTATGAGTGATCTTTCATACCACTCCAAACTTGGATCATTCCAGGACACTCTGTTTTAGTTCCAATGGACAACATTGCAACAAACTTCGGCTCTAGCCAACAGAAGCCTACTACTTCGAATAAGCATCCTCATTAGTAGGAACTACTACCATGAAAATCCATGGAGTTACTGCAAGCTAAATGAACAGCAGCAGTTACATTTCAATATACAAATAGTAAAATTGTGCTATCACCATATTACTACAAAACAAGATTAGAAATGGCTGTAGTAAGGATTTTTTATTTTATTTTATTTTTTTATTATTTGGGGGGGGTGAAAACAAAAAATTATATTTTTGTTTTCATCCTTATTTTATCTGGGCTCAAACAATGGTATGGAATATTCAGGCTACTTGATGTGAACTGCCTCTATATACAAGTAACCAAATTGTCAAGAAAAATAAACATCTACCCTCAGTAGCATTCCAAAACTTCAAATAAGACATGCTGAATTGTTTTCATCATAAATTCACTAAAATAAACTGCACTCTCTATCAAACCAAGGGTTTGATGGAAGGTGAGTGCAGTTTTTTTCTATTCTTAGATTCATTTATTATATATGTTTTTCAACTTAAAAATAAAAACAGCTGGCATGACGGGCTGAGTGGATAGCATATTTTAATATCTTACATGAATCCCACTAATACCAATGTACTGTAGTGTACAAAGGTTAAACTATAGTACATTGGTATTAGAACCATGGGCATGCTAAGAGTTACATAATCCAAAATCCCTGCTCCAGAAAGCACACATTGAACATTTGCAGGCCACTTCAGACCTCTAAAAAGTGGTAGTATCACCAACAGGCTGTGGATTCAAATTCTATTGTGGGCATGGCTGTCTATGAATGTCATTAAGAGGGTGATGAATATCACCCTATGGTGATACCACCACTTTTTAGAGGTCTGAAGTGGCCTGCAAATGTTCGATGTGCGCTTTCTGGAGCAGGAATTTTGGATTATGTAACTCTTAGCATCCCATGGTTCTAATACCAATTTCTTTCTACAGTACATTGGTATTAGTGGAATTCATGTAAGATATTAAAATTCAGAGTCTGAAATGCTCTGAAATTAATCTAACATGCAGCAGCACAATATAGAAGAAAGGGAAAAAAAGTTGCAGAACAAATCAGTAAAAGCTTTTGTGGATATAAGAAACTGTAGAAATCCAAAATGTATATAACAACAGTCAGCTGTACTACTAACAATATTTAGGACTTGAGAAAATTTAATTAGCTTACAAATTTATAAAAGGATTTGATTCAAAATTAACATTCACAACAAAAATTACAACAGCCTACCTCAAACACTGTTTTAGCAGCATAACCCTGTACATCATCCCTGTTAATAACTATCTGAATTACTCTGTACCATACCTATAATAAGATAAAATTTGGCATTTTAACATGTTAAACAAATTTATTGAGCTTAATATTAAAAAAAAAAAGGCTTAAACTGGACTAAATGAAAGTATTACACAAAGAGAATGTTTTAAAATTAAATATAATTATGCTGGTTGATAGAGATTTAAAAATATAAGCTCACATTTTTGTATATTTTATATACAAGTGTGAATAACATAAAAGAGGTCTTTACCTTACTATGTATGAACTGCAGAATATCTAAAAGTACTTTCAGATACTCTACATGAAAATACTAAATTGAATAAGATTTAGTATTATTTTTATTTATTTATATTATTTATATTTAGTATAAATTTAATAATTTCTAGTTTCAGGATTCATGGAGCTCAAATTATGTGTCATATAAGAATCATCATCATTCTAAGGGATAGTCCCTGTCACTATGTAGAGTTTCCTCTTCCAGGTCATCCTATTTCTGGCTTTCCTCTTTAGTAGTTTATAATCTCTTCCAATTAATCTAAACACTTCCTCCTCTAAGAATGTATATTTTGGGTCTCCTTTTCCTTCTTTTTCCCAGTATCTTCCCTTCTAATATGTTTATAATTCACTTGTTATGTCTCCATATGAGTTCCAGGAATTTAATCTTTCTTTCTATGATAGTAGTTTTTCTTTCTCTTCATTTATTCCTAGCAATACTCTCCCTAGTACATTTCACATGCAATTCTTTTTGTCTTCTGGTGTTCTTGTCTAAATTTCACAGCCACATAAGAATATGCTCCAAACAAATGTTTTTATAATTTTTTTTTTTTTATATGTCTTTACTTACCTTACTTGTAATAAATGATCTATTTTTCTTTAATACTTCTTTTGCTACAGTAATTCTTCTTGAGATTTCCAACTTACACCTTCCATCTTCTAGAACAATTCCTCCACGATATACAAACAATTTTACTTGTTCAATATTCTTACCTCTAATCATTGTCTATTTTATTTTGTTCCTTTAAACCTGCCACCATTCTTTTAGTTTTTGTTGCATCTATTTTAAAGTCCATAAGCAATTAAAACATCACCATCTTAAATAATAATATCTGTTTTAAATCCTATATTATCAGCAATGTTTATCATATGTAACTGCACTAATCTACAGTTACTCCATTCATTCCTTATTTTATTAATTTCATTGCATTTTCTCTATATATATAAGTTAAAAAGTCAAGGTGACAATGCGCAACCTTGTCTTACAGGTTTCTTTATTACTGCAGTTGCTTCATTTTCTTGCCTTGCATCTTTATTTTCTGGCTGGTATACAATTTCTTAATTAGTCTTCTATCTCACCAGTCTATTCCCATTTCGTTCATTATTTGAAAAAGCTTGTTCCATTATGCATTATCAAATGCCTTCTCTAAATCTATATGCACAATGTATGTAGCTTTATTTACTTCACTTCTTTGGTCTTTTACTGTTCTTATTGCTAGAATCACTTCTCTAGTTCCTTTATCATTTTGAAATCGAAACTGATCATCATCTAAATAACATTCAATTTTTGATTTTATTCTATGCTTCATTATATTTAGCATGATCTTTAAATCATGACAGAGTAAACTTAATGTTTGCTGCTGCATTCCCGTTCTTGGGTATTGTTACCATCAAACTTTCATATAAATCAAATACTTCCTGTCGCTTTTGATAGATCAGTCTAATCACTTTAAATAAAACTTCTTGTGTTGTCTCTCCCAGAATTTTTAGAATTTCAGTAGGTATTTCATCAGTTCCTACAGTTTTCAGTAATTCATTAATCGCTCTTTTAATTTCTTCATCCAGTACTTCTGGTCCAAGACTTTCTTTTTCACCTTCATATTCTGGTTCGATAATTTCACTATTCATATTTTCTCTGCTATATAAGTCTTTGAGATATTCCTTCCATCTCTCTACTGTGAGACTTTGCTATGAGACAGACAGTATACCTATAAGAATATGCAAGCCTATATTTATACAGGGCATCCTTATTTCCACTAAATCAATACTTGCATAATCTCTATATTAAATAAATTATAGTACTGTAGACAAACATAAAAATTAATATTGAAACATATGATTAATGTTATTCAAAGACAAAAACCATAGAGACTTATCTTACATACGGTACAGGCATACCCAAGTCATACAACACATTAGGTTCCAAGACCACTGTCATATACAGAATCCTGCATCCCCCTCCCCCAACAAAAACAGACACTTGTAGATGCATGTAATGGTTTAATAATGTTTTTAAGCAATCACTTATGTGTGTAAATGACATAAATAAAGTTTATTTATGTCAGATAAGCAAAGGAAAAATGAAGAATAATTTTTGCAAACAAAAACATTCATTAATGGAACATGCCAATGAGTCTGGTCATTTATCAACACCATTAAAAAGTTTTTTTTCTCAGACTGTAATGTTTATAGATAACTGTAGTATTAACTAGCATAGAACTTTTCACTTCACTTATAACTTTATCATTGTTAAATATGGTGAGAGAGCATTCATGCATGACTCTGCTCTCAAATAGTATTTAAGGTGTAATGTCTACTAATTTTATTGTTGCAGCAGTACATTTATAGTACTGAAGTAAAAAAAAAAAAAAAAAAAAAAAAAAAAAAAAAAAAAAAAAAAATTTAAGTATTTTTAAGCTCTACAAAACTTAAACACAATCTATATTATGTCTGCATGATTATGAACTTATTTTAAGGTGTTTATCTTAAGATAAACTGTCCGAGCCTAACAATTGTCTTCTTAAACCCAGCTTTTTTTTCCCCCAAAACATGCATCAACAATCTCATGCTCTTTTACACGTACATAGATACTTCTTAGTGAAATCAACAAAGTAATTTTTTTTTATAATTCCCACACTGTTTATTTCTCTTTTCTACAATTTCTACAGAATTACATAATGCATCCATTGCAAAAAAATGTATGTTCCATAATTCAGAATATTCAAATATTAATTTATACCTGCTGCTTTCTGCACTTCAGGTTTTTAATGGTGCTTGCAAATAAATGGATTCCTTCTGGATATTTTCAATCACTCATTACTTCGGGACATCAAGATCATTCAGTTTTTATATCACTTCTGTCATAACCGATTCCTTCAATTGAGCTCTTTTCTCCATTGCTAAGCTTCTTCAATTACCTCCATAACATTTACCTTCTACTATATATACTTTCCAACAACTTCACTTTTCTTTAGTTATTTTTACAGATAACTTAGAGTATTGAGTATATTATGATTATTATTATAGTAACCGTCATGGAGTCAGCAGACTCACTGTTGGAGGCCCACTCAACCAGCAACATATCTATTATACTGAACCTTGAAATCATTTACACTCCCATTTGCAATGCACTCTAGCAATGCTTTCCATTCACCAACCACTCTCTATATAAAAAATCTGCTCCTCACATCCATCTTTACCACATCTTTGTACAACTTCTAAGGATGGCCTCTCATTCTGCCCATCTTACCATCCACTCTTTTTATATTTCCTTCTGTATTTATCTGGTAAAATCCCTTAACCAACTTAAGTGTCTCTATCATATCACCTCTTTTCCTCCTTTACATCCAACTCTGTAATCTACATTCCCTCAACCACTCTGCATAACCAACATTCCAGTGCCCCAATATCATTTTGGTCAATTGTTTCCACATCACAATGAAAACTAGGTAACCAAATCTGATCACAATGGTCCATGTGTGATCTGCTTGCCTTACAAAAAGGCACCACTACCATCTTATCTCTACATGTCAATGTACTTTTTATCACAGCAGCAATACAATGTGCAGTCTTTACAACATTTGCAATATGACCTCACACTTTAGTTCACTGTCAGTTATACCCCAGGTTCCTGAATCTCATCCACTTACTGAAACACAGCTGCATCAATATAGTACATAGCCTTATAGTTCTGCATCTAAAAGTAGAGCACCCTGCATTTATTAATAATAAAACTTATCTGTCCCCACTTGTCTGTCCAAGGTAAAATTCTATTCAAATCTTCCTCTAGAATACTTCAACTCTAGGATATTTCAACCCACATGAAATATCATTAACAAATAAGTTAAATATCAGAGGCCTGACAACAGAATCCTGAGGCATGCCAATGGTCACTATCCTTTTCTGAGACACTGCTCCCTCATATATAACTTGCTGGTATCATTCAGAAAGCCAATCTCCAATCTGCCTAATCAACCCATTATCAAACCCCATTTTCTGCAGCTTATACACCAATTTGTCATATGGTAAATTATCAAATGCCTCTGCAAAGTCCAAGGATATCACTGTACATGAATCTCCCTTATCCAACACATTTGTCAGCTTATAAAATGTAAGCAGATTGCTAAAACAAAACCTGTCCTTCACTAATGCTTGCTGACCATAACAGAAAATTCAATGTCCATCAATGCAATCCTGTATTCTATTCCCAACCAGTTTCTTCAATACTTTGAATACAACTGTAGATATACAGACTGGTCTAATTAGAAACTAACCATGCTTGTGGAGAGGTACTATTTTGAATGCTATCCACTTCTTAGGAATGTTCCCACTAAGGAAACAGCTAACTATTTTGCTGTTTCCACATTACCACATTCCTTAAAAATATGTGGTAATATGTCATCTATTCCCACAGCCTTATTAACATCTAACCCAAGCAACACTTGATGCACCTCTGATTCTTTCATCTCTAATTCCTCTAATATTTGCCTCCCTTCTGAATGTTGCACAGCATCAATTATACCATCATGATACACACTCAAACTGCTCATTAAATAACTCCACTATATCCTTTGCTACGGTCACTTTGTTACCAGAAAAAAATTAGGAACGAATGCCTCTCCATGCTTCTTCCATTTTCATCTATCTTGTTCATCTCTCCACCATAAATGTCAATAATATCTTGTTATCTCACAGGAGATAACAAGATATTATTGACCTGGTTATCAATTTCTGGTTATCAAAGAGCCTACCTGGTTTTTGATAACCAGAAATTGGTTCTTGGTGTTCATACTGTTGTTCTTTTGTCAAACTGATGTCAGACATTCTCACCACATGTTCTGCTCAGCACCATTTATAAAGTATATGGAACATTAAAGTGATGGCTGAAACATATTAAGCATGATGCAACTCAGAATGATCATGTACAAGCCAAGAGCCACATACAGTCGATCACTAAAAAACACGTAATAACCACAGTAATGACTATTTAATTTGTAAAAATAAAAAATAAATAAATAAATAAATAATAAAAAATAACTGAGAGTAGTTATATTTATGTTCTTCCAGACAGACATTAACAGACCTTTCACTTTAAATACATCTTGAAATAAGAAGAGAGGAGTGTTGGTGTTTTGAGGAGTGGATAGTGGAAAAGAACAGCCAGCTTAATATAGATTCTGAAAGGAGTATAAAAATTATATTTAAGTTCTAGTTTTTCTGAGGTACCCTACATACAGGAAAGAGTAGTGTCATTACAATAATCTAAATAAATATATAAAAGTTGGCGGGATAAAGGAAGGATTAAACATTTTTGTTAATTCTTTGGAACTGTAACCAACAGATAAAAAGGTATGGCAGTTATGGTTAGGTTCAGCTATGAAGAATGTCTGGTTAAAATAGAGATAGATGGCTTTGTTAGCTAGTATTTTTGCAATGCCACATTGTTAAGAAACTTGTAGGGGGAGATGGGAAAGTCTGTAAATATATCAGACTGTCTAGAAAAGCCAGACTTCTTCTGATCCCAAAAATAAACTGGATTCTGTTGGCTGCCGAGGTGAGATCACCACCTTATCTTCTCTTTTCAGTTCCAGATGTATATTAAGTTCCTTGCACCAGAGAGCTGTTTGTCCTGTTATGGGAAAATCTGCCCAACATAAGAATCAAATGGATAAAAACTATAGTTAAATCGCTCTATAGCAAACTCATTGAGATGACAGGAATAGTTTGTTATAATGGATAGTTTACTACAATGAATCTCTTTTAGTATAGCTTTCTACCTGTCCAAACCCAAATAGGACTTGGGTTTTAACATTTCAGCAGTTTGCTAGAGCAAGAGTCAACTATACTATGCCTTACCACAGTAAGTACCAATATCAAACTTTTTCTGGAATTTTTAGCTGCTCTTAGCAACCTGCCTAACCTCAATGAATATGTGAAACTCATTAAAACATGGAAAATTGTAATTCAAAGACATTCTGCTTATCAACCAGTTTCCTACTATTTTCCTACTACGTGTTAGATGAAGAAATGAGGGAATTGGAAGAAAATGAGATGGTGATTGTCGGAGGAGACTTGAACGGGCACATAGGAAGGCAGAATAGAGACTGTGAAAGGGTGCATGGTGGCCACGGAGTGGGAATGATGAACCAGGAAGGAGAGAGGGTTGTGAACTTTGCAGTAGTGTTTGATCTGGCAATTGTGAACTCGTTTTTCTTCAAGAGGGAAGAACATTTGATAACATTTAGAAGTGGTAACAACAGCTCACAAATTGACTACATTTTGACTAGAAGAAAACATCTTAAGGTTGTGACAAATTGTAAGGTAATTCCAACAGATCAAGTAGCACAACAACACCGACTGCTGTGCGCAGACTTTAAATTAAGATCGAAGATAAGAACTTCTGGTTGCCATGGGATGAAGACAATTAAGTGGTTTCGCTTAAAAGAAGAGAGTGTGAGGAATCGTTTTAGGGAGAGAGTGTTAGAGAGGATTTCGGATGGACTGGAAAGTGTACAAGATTGGTGGAAACATAATTCAAAAGTAATCCTGAGCTGTGCAATCGAGGTGCTTGGTGAGACATCTGGAAAGATTAGAGAGCAGAAGGAGGGTTGGTGGTGGAATAATGATGTACAAGTGGCAGTGACAGCTAAGAGGAAGGCAAAGCAGAAGTGGGATGAGTCAAGAGGTGGAAGAGGACAGAGAGGTGTACAAAGAGAGAAAGCAAGAAGCCAAGAGAGTTGTGGCACAGGCAAAGGCCATGGCATATCAAGATCTGTATGATCAATTAGCAACAAAGGAAGGACAGAGAAAAATTTACCAACTAGCGAAATGTAGAAATAAAGCAGCTAAGGACATCTTACATGTGAGGCAGATCAAAGATGCTGAAGGAAGAGTATTATGGAGGGATGTGGACATAAGAAACAGATGGAAAATATACTTTGAGGGACTTCTGAATGAGGAAAATGCAAGGACTCACAGAGGAGATGGGCAGCCTTCTGAGGGGATGGTGCAGAACATCAGTAGAATGGAAGTGACGGAGGCCATGAAGAGGATGAGGAATGGAAAAGCGGTGGGCCCAGACAGAATTCCAGTGGAGGCATGGAAGGCACTGGGGGAAGAGGGAATTGACCTGCTGTGGGACCTGTTCATGAAAGTTTGCCAACAGGAAAATATACCCGAGGAATGGAGGGAGAGTACTCTTGTTCCCATCTACAAGGGTAAAGGGGATGCACAAGACTGAAAATAATTACAGAGGAATAAAGTTGATGTCCCACACAATGAAGATCCTAGAAAGGGTTCTTGATGGTAGATTGAGGGAGGAGGTGGAGATTGCAAAGGAACAATTTGGCTTCATGCCTGGTAGATCAACAACAGATGCTATCTTTGGGTTACGACAGATGATGGAAAAATATCGAGAGAAACAAAGGGAGCTACATCTGGTATTTATTGATCTGGAGAAAGCATACGATAGAGTGCCAAGGCAAGAAGTCTGGAGGTGTCTGAGGGAGAAGAAGGTGCCGGAGAAATATGTCAGGTTGGTGCAGGAAATGTACAGAAATGTGAAGACAAGTGTTCGGACCTGTTTGGGACTGACAGAAAGTTTTCAAGTAACAGTTGGCTTGCATCAAGGGTCAGCATTAAGTCCGTTTCTGTTTAATATTGATGGAGGTGGTAACAGAGGAGGTGAGAGAAGATGCATCTTGGACAATGTTGTATGCAGATGACATCTCACTGTGTGTAGATTCAAGAGAAGAAGCGGAAACTAAACTGGAAAGATGGAGAAAAGTACTGGAAGAGAGAGGTATGAGACTGAGCAGAAGTAAGACAGAGTATATGTGTTGCGCAGTGGGCGGTGGCCAGGAGACAGACCTGGAGCTGGAAGGAAATGTCATCAGGAAGGTGAGAGACTTTAGATACTTAGGTTCGACAGTGGAAGAAGATGGAGGAGGTGAGAAGGAAGTGGGATGCAGGATACAAGCAGGTTGGAGGAACTGGAGGGAGATGGCTGGAGTGTTATGCGATAAGAGGGTGCCGATCAATCTGAAAGGCAAAATTTATAGGACAGTAGTGAGGCCAGCTATGACATATGCTATAGAAACTATGGCCCTGAGGAAAAATAACATCAGCAGGATGGAAGTAGCAGAGATGAGAATGCTTAGGTGGATGTGCAGTGTGACCAGAAAGGATCATCTGAGAAATAACTATGTCAGGGGAACAGTGAAAGTTACGAACTTAGGAGCGAAAATACAGGAGGCAAGGTTGAGATGGTTTGGTCATGTGATGAGGAGGGAGGACGAATATGTGGGATGAAGGGTCATGCAGATGGATGTGCAAGGAAGGCGGAAGTGTGGGCGGCCAAAGAAGAGATGGAGGGAGCTGGTAGAAGAGGACTTGAAGATGAAGAACTTGGATGTGGTGACAGCCCAAGACAGGAAGGTGTGGAGGAGACTCATAACAAACAGTGACCCCACTGAAGTGGGAGAAGCTGCAGAAGAAGAAGAAGAAGAACCAGTTTCCTACTATCACCCACAGAGGTCACTCTTCCTTGGACTTCAGTCAAATTTCTGCTTTGTGTCTGTATTTCATATTGCACTCCAGTGATATCTCTGTGACAGATGAAATAATGGAGTCATTAAATAATCATGTAATTTATTCCTATGAGCTATCTATCCCATTAAATCATAAAATATGATTCAACTAGATTTAAGCCTAAGTCGTGCATGAACTAACCACACTTTCCTCTGTGCAAGAAACAAATATTTAATATCATTAATAATTATCTTGTTTAATATCCATCTGGTTTAAATATGCTTTTAAACTAACACTTACTGGCTTAATTTTCCCTGACTCCACAAGAAATCTAGCTTTGTTAAAGAAGAATAAATGAAGTCTGCCTTAGTCTGCATGGTATTTTCAATCATAGAAAGTCAATCTAAACATCATCTCTTGTACTGAAGTTATCTTACATTTTTGCAAATACAGCATTTAAAAAGATTAATACCTACCTCTTCGCTGACATAGTCTCCTGCTATTCGAATCAGGTTCAATATCACATCCACATACCAGGTATAATCAGAAGCATATTTTTCAGCTAAAATAGCAACTTTGAGCACCTATGAAGACATGTTTATTAACCATATTAAATCTACAAACAGTTACTTTAAAATATAATAGAAATATTAAATGGCAAATTTTGGAGGATAAAAAGAAAATCAAAAACTAATAAATGCATATAATTAAAAAAACATTTCATTCTTTCAGCACTCTTTCAGTCCTATTTATTTATTTATTTATTTTGAAATCAGCAGGTAGTCATTTTCCAACTCTCATCATTGGCAAGCTAAGGTTGAGCACACTTCTTTATCTAGCTGGTCATGATAAGACCAGCAAGATAAAAGGATCAGAATCCTAATTTTGAAGAGTTTTTTCCCTCAAGAAAAAACTTTCATGCCTGAACCAAAGGTGGATTAACTATGGAATTGACTAGGAAAAAAGTCCTCAGTGAACATCTAGGGTCATGGGAGTTCCCAGGTAGTTATGAAGGACACCTAAATGAATATTTTAAATAAAATTCCAAATATATATAAAAAAGTATTTATATTATCATTTCACATGAGGTGAGATCCAAAAGTTTTCAGACTGTGTGTAATGTGAAAATGTCATTATTATGAAGCATACTGCCAGTGGTAATAGCAGAATAGTAATTTGCTCATGCACAACACTCTAGACAATGGACTGAAAATTCCATCTTACAGACACCAGCACAAAAGTACTATTACAAACTATGCAACAATTAAAATAAAAAATGCTACTTAAATCTTACACAATAAATAGGATACTAAGAAAAGAAATTATGAGGAAAATCCATGCATATGAATGATGTATAAAATTCAAATGGAACAACTCAACTGAAAATGCAGAATATTCAGAGCAAAATAAATTGAAATGTATCAAAAATCAAACAAGTGATTTATAATAAGAAGCATTTCACAGAAAAAGTCCAATACTCCCATGACTGAACTGTATTAGACTACGCTGTTCTGGCATCAGGCATATGCTGATCACATTCTGGAATTAATACTAAAGCAGCCAAGGGTACAATGGGAATGCATTTGTCAAATTTATGTGTTGGTTTATCTGTTCCATGGGAGGAAAAATTACATTTGCCTGAGACCAGATAACCAAGCTTCAAATGAAAAGATCTACAAAATATTTCTCAAATCCTTGATAGCAGAAATCAAATCTTTTGAATCCAAAGGCATATATCATCACAGAACTGTCACACTGTAAATCAGATTGGCAATGACTATTTACAATGCCTGAATGATTTTAATATATTTTCATTTGTTATTATGACCATGGATGAAAACTTAAAATAGAGGTCGCTTCTAAATTTTGCAATCCATTCAAATGCACAAATTCTACTAGTGTACAATACTAAGAAATTAGATCTTTAATCTACACAGATGATATTATCTTCTTAATAAATATGATAAGGGTACTCAATAGTCCAATAAATCAACATAATTCTTAAAAAAATATAGCACAAAAATCGGCAATAAATAGACCAAAACTAAGTAAACCAGCAGTTGTTGTTGTTATAATGAAATACTGAACCTGGAGAATAAACAACAAAGTTATTCAAATTTTAAACCCACTTTGTGACTCAGGCCATCCTGTAGCTTGATGCTAATGGTAGGACAAAATAAGATAAACTTCCATACTGTAATATAGCATGCCCATAAATCATGAAGAGGTTTAAAATGCAAATAACGTTTTTGATTATTACAGTCATATCCAGGTTCTGTATTTCATTATAACAAAAAAATAATAATAATAAATAAAAAAGTTATTAAATGTTATTTAAATTAAGGGGATATTAAATCCCACATTGTTTTAAAACCGAATAAGAAACTCAAAGATTGGAATCAGAGAGTTTCTTGCCGAATATAGTATAGTAAACTATAAAGTATCGGCGATCACTAAGCGTCCGCTAAATGCAAGTGGCCCAGCACGTAGTGCAATACCGGAAATCTCGCAGCAAAGTCGGTAAAGTTCTGATCACTATTCTTAGGTATTTACCATAATGTAAAAACACATTTCCTAGGAAATGTATGCTGTTATTACATTATGGTGGTGAGGTCACTACCCAGACCGGTTTCAGCCTTTTTTGAGGCTTCATCAGTGAGTAGCTAGACCGAGTTAATACACCATAATGTAATTTAAGTATAATTTATTTAGCATATTTTACCATAATTTAAGTAGCATTTAAGTAGATTTAAGGGTATTAACTCGGTCTAGCTACTCACTGATGAAGCCTCAAAAAAGGCTGAAACCGGTCTGGGTAGTGACCTCACCACCATAATGTAATAACAGCATACATTTCCTAGGAAATGTGTTTTTACATTATGGTAAATACCTAAGAATAGTGATCAGAACTTTACCGACTTTGCTGCGAGATTTCCGGTATTGCACTACGTGCTGGGCCACTTGCATTTAGCGGACGCTTAGTGATCGCCGATACTTTATAGTTTACTATACTATATTCGGCAAGAAACTCTCTGATTCCAATCTTTGAGTTTCTTATTCGGTTTTAAAACAATGTGGGATTTAATATCCCCTTAATTTAAATAATGTTTTTGTTGCCGAAATGAAGCTTATTAGCTCTTTATATTTAAGTTATTAAATGTTTTAACTATTTCATGACTTATGGGCTACCCTAAATATATATTTACACACACACACACATGCTTAATTATCTACTACAATCACCTATATTCCCTCAAGGGGAATACAGGCTACTATGATAATATGTTGAAAGTGTTTTCACTTGGTTATACTATAAATTAAAGATGCCAAGAAATTATATTTTTAGTTTCATCCTTTATCCAAGTGTAAGCAAACAAAGTTTGCACATGAAGTAACTTCATAATTGGGCAACTTGTATGTAGAGGCTAATGACTTCACATCACTAGCCTTAGTATACCATAATGCAAAGCACATATTCTTATGAACATGTATAATACTATGCATTATGGGAAGGACCCAGATTAATTTTGATCTTTGTAAAGGTGAACAGGTCTCCAAAAACTCAAGCAATCTCTCAGATCAGTCAACAATGAGTGACCCAAAGGATCATTTAACTCAGCAGTGGTTCCACTCTGTGACAGGTCAACTCTGCCACAGAGAAGAATCCTCAGCAGTAGCTCATCCCAATGGCAGCCCTGACCCACCCAACCGCAGAGCAGAGCCACTCACATAACACTGACAAAAGCATTCACCGAAGCAGCCACAAGACCACTTCAGCAGATTCCCCCCACATCATCAGAGAACTGCATCAGTGGGAGTCAGAACTAGAAGTGATACCAAGATTGAAGTAATGCAGAAGTCATATTTCCACATACAAGTAGAATAAATTAAAGATGTCTAGAATACTGATGAGACCTCAATAAAGGTCAGAAATGGTCTGGATAATGGCCCCTTCCCATAATGCATAGCATTATACATATCTATTCTCGTAGACAGGCTTATACGTTGGTTATGCATTTCTAAATCACTTAGAGGACAGCCATGGGTTCACCACTCTCCCCACCCTTGGCCAATTTCTTTATGGAGACCTTTTAAGAAAAACCCTTAGCCTCTGCCCCACAAAAACCAACCATATGGCTTCGCTATGTTGATGATGTGTTCGCTATTTGGCCACGTGGCTCTGAAACACTCCTCTCCTTCCTTACACACTTAAACAACCAATACTCCAGAATCAAGTTCACCCTGGAAAAAGAGGAAAACAACAGCCTCCCTTTCCTAGACACACTAGTCACCCGCCAGCCTGATGGAACCTTGGTTTTCTCAGTTTATAGAAAACCCACCCATACAGGCAGATACATTCACCAACAATCCCCCCTCCCTCACAACAATATGGAGTGGTGAAAACACTATACAACAGGGCTAAACTAATCTGTTCTAACGACATGGCCCTAAACACTGAACAAAATCACATCCTCAACACTTTCTCAGCCAATGGCTACTCCCCCCCCCCAAAAAAAATCCAAAAAATATTAAAACCTACAAACCACAGCCCCCCCCCCCCACAACAAAGATTACTCTAAATCCATCACCATTCCCTACATCCGAGACACCTCAGAAAAAATTACCAAAATTTTAAAAAAACATGACCTCACCTCCTGTTACAGGCCTTACAGAAAATTGGCATCCCTTATCAGCTCCACCAAAGACCAACCACTTCCCCTAGACCTACCTAGTGTATACTAGGTCCCTTGCAGTTGTAAACTGTCTTACTTTGGCCAAACAGGCAGGACAGCGAATATCAGAATTTCTGAACACAAGGACTACATCCGGTTTCACAAGTACAGCCATTCTGGTCTTGCAGACCATGCTCTGGATACACGCCACAGAATACGGTAGAAGAAAGCTACAGTAATACACCGTAGCAAATACAAATTCGAAAGACTATTTATGGAATCAGCCTCAGCCCTAAGAAACTCTCCAAACCTCAACAAATTTCGTTGTATGTGACTGCCCCAAATTTGGGAGGCATACATCAGCAGACCTTCAGCCCAACAGCCAAGAACACCTACTTAGCCCACTAGAGGGCACCATCAGGACTCCTAGGAGAATGATAGCTTCATATCTTCATTCTCAGTTACTATGTTGTAGTGCCTGCATGCACATGCCTTTTTGTAAGTTCCTTTTGAAAATGGCAACATGACGTTGCCGAAATATCGGAAATATTTATTAAAGTATAATTTAATTTATATTCAGATCTACATTGTTCAATTCCCTAAGTGATGTAGAAAAGAAAAAGAAATTATACATGTCTGTAAGGATATGTACATTGCATTAAGGGATATTAAGACAACTGATGCGAAGTCATTAGCCTCTATATACAAAGAGCCCAGTGATGAAGTTACTTCACATGCAAACATTGTTTACTTACATTTGGATAAAGGATGAAAACCAAGAATATAATTTCTTGGCATCTTTATAGTAATACCAAGAGAAAAAACTTTCAAATTCTATCTCTAATCCAGAGTATTTTAGTAATAAGGTGTGACACCTTTTTATATGGAAATATATATATGGAAATATGACTTCTGGATCTGGCTCACACTGAATCCCACTGATGACATCTCAGACTTCAGCAACATAAGTACTTTGGTATTCTTTTGTTTGTTTCTCACTTAGATTTTATTTTACTGGTGCTAGTGGTGGTTTCTCCCTCGTTAGCATTTTTTTTTTTAAAGTAAATATTAAGATTGCTGATAGTGCACTACCAGCAATCTTAATTAAAATTAAAAGATTCAATCCTCGGACAAAGGGGGGCAGCTTTGTCAGTACTGACACAAGGTTGAAGTCTCATGATGACAGTAAAGCTTATTATTAGAAAATTGCCAATGGCAATACAGTTTATTGTGTACATCTGTAATACTGCAGAGCAGAAAGCAAATGGAGAAACTACTGCTCTATTGTCTCCAGACTAACCACCACAGTGAGCACATCTACACAAATGGCCCCAAGTTTCCAGCATCCCTTAAATGGGACAGGAGTGCAAAGAATCTCCAGGCTCAAAATGGTGTGTCCACTAAAAGTATTAACCTGGAATGTCAGAACTTTTTATGAAGCAGGTAAGTTAAGAAATGCTATCTAGGAAATGAAAAGACTTGGAAATGGGATTTTAGGAATGAGTGAAGAAGTTAGGTGGCCAGGAGCAGGCAAAACTCAAATTAGTGACATGACAACATACTACTCTGGAAATAGTGAAAACAATCATCAAAATGGAGTTGGAATAATATTAAACAAAGATGCCAGTAAGCCACTGTTGACCTTCATCCCCTACTCAGATAGGATGATATTATTAAAACTGAAAGATAAACCACTAGATATTAATCTTATACAGGTCTATGCCCCTAATGCTGACAAGAATGATACTGAGATTGAGGAATTTTATTATCAGTTAAAAGAACTAATGAAAAATACAAAGAAACATGATATTAACATCATCATGGGTGATTTCAATGCTAAAGTTGGAAAGGTAGAAGTGGAGATATAGTTGGCGAACATTGACTGGGAACAAAAAATGAGAGAGGCATCTTATTCATTCTACCAAGAAGAGGAACTAATAATCACAAACACGTGGTTTAAGCTAAGATCCTGAAGGCTAATATACCACAGGATAATAATGCAAATATAGTCAGAAGCCAAAGTGATTACTTGCTAATTAATCAATGATTTCAAAGTTCCATAAAGAACACAAAAACAAATCCTAGTGCAGATAATGCTTCTGATCATAATCTACTGGTGACAGAGTTAAAACTTAGACTGAAAGCTAAGGTTAAGAAACATCAACAAAAACAGTTTGATCTAAGAAAGTTAAAACAGATAAGATAAAAACTGAGTCAAGATCTGAATAAAGAGATATCACCTATCAAGAATGATGACATCATGAGGGTTGATGAATCATGGGCCAAATTAAAGTCTGTCTTCATAGAGAAATGTACCAATACCTTGTGTCCTGATATAGTAGTAAAAAAGAAATATTGAATAACTGACGAAATTCTTTCTCTCATGGATCAATGCAGATCATATAAAAATCATAGTCCAACAAAATATAAAGCGGTTCAGAAAATTATTAAAGACAAAATCAAAGAAATGAAAGAAATCTGGATGAATGAAAAATGTAAAAAATAGAATTTCTGCAGGAAAAGTATGACAGTTTTAATCTACATAAAAAGCTGAAAGAGACCTCAGGTATATTTAAGAAAAAAAACAACTATATGCCAGCAAAGGTTGGTCGATTGGTAGAGCCTCTGCTACTAATGGCTCAGCAAAAAGTTAAGCAAGTTTGAGTGCAGTTAGTAGTTGGAAGGGATTAGTTTAATCTACTAGTTTTGGACTCTTTCAGTTGCTTCAACATTAAATTAATGAGAAATCATTTCCAGAGCAATGGCAGTCACATGGTATGGAGTACAACAGTGGTGCTTTCTGCAATCATGTTTTGTGATCATTGTTAGGTGGCATATAGGACAGTGCTCCAAAATTTATATAGAATTAAACCATCATTTCTATTACAGTTCAATGGGTTCTGTAGCACATGAGCCATTTCTAGGACAGTCTCTCTGATTTAAACTGGAATCTGTGCAGTAGCTTTGTTTTGTTTTTTTTTCTGAACTGATGAAGTGGTCCTCAATCCAAGGAATGTTGAGAAAGTCTGCTTTTTGGTTGTCTGTAACAAATATAATTTTTATGTTCTTTACTTCAAGTCTAGTCGGCGACTAGAGGAAATTTTTCTAAGCCTTTTTTAGACCGGTTCCCGAGTTAGTCGATCTCTGGCACGGGCAAGCAGGTTTTTCCTCCCAGAAACTCGGATTTTTCGTCCTGTAAACTCAAGAAAATCGACCGTAGAACCCACATTATTTCAGACATTAAATATATTGTGTTAGGGTTAGGGACCACGAGATGGCGGCACATTTGAGCCGTCTCTCTTCACTGCGTACCGCTTAATTAGTGATAGCCTTGGGCCATCTGTCTCTGATTGGGTACCAGTGGAGATTGAACTGCCCACTCAGTCTCCAAAAGTTAGATAGGGCTAAATGGCCTCGCCTACTCCCGTATACGGGAATAAAAAGGCGTTAGCTGATTTTTAGCTGATGTTCTTTACTTCTTATTACAGTGGTCCATCCAGTGTGTGCAAAGTACTGGATCCCACATTAACAAGTGATACTCTAGACACCTGAGAAGAAGAGAGGATCTTGGCAGCCCTTAATTTGTATATTTGTCCAAAGATTTGTAAATTCTTCTGATTCTGTGTTATTTCAGGAGCGAGTCCAGTTTCTAATGCACCTTTAATGTAAATTTAATGTACATATCCTACACTACATTAGCAAAAAACATAATGAAATCAATATGGACAACTGAAAAGCAGACTTGCTCAACATGCCTTGAATGAAGCCTATTCATCCAATGGGAAAAAAACACAGCTATTGCACAGATCCTGTTCTGTGGCACATCTGCTAGAAAACCCCCTAAACTGCAATAGAAATGATAATTTAATTCTACATAAATTTTGGAGCATCACTCTCTTGTCCTCCATACACATGACTCTCCTTGCTCTGGAGCTCATTTTAGTCTTTTCAGAGTGAGTATCTTTAATGCCTTGAAAATGCTAGCTTGAGCTGGCAAAACACCAGGTTGTAAATATTTAGTTTATTTAGTAAATTATCTATTTCATTCCTATTTCTATGTAGTTTTTAATCCAGAAACTTCAGCATCACTGCAATTATAGAAATCTGAAAATGAAAAATCACCATTTCATAATGATGTATCCTCAAAGGATGTGTAATGGATACTAACAAAAAAATATACTAAACATAAAAAACAAATCCTATCATTCAAAATAAGATCCATTACAAATATATTCCAGCAAGCTTTTCATATCCCATCTCTACTAAATTTCAACTAAGCTCAGTTAAGTCAACCCTCAACTACCTAAGTTCAACAACCAAATCAACAACAATGGCATTGTTAATATTATCTAAGAAAAGAAATGGCTCTTCTTTATATTTAAAGAGAAATTCTTACAGTATGGAATGTTTTGTAAATTTAATACTGAAGAAGTAAAACCAAAGAGATTGCAAAACTAGATAACTGAACCAAATCTCAGAAAGTTAATGGATATATTGATTCTTTTTAAAAAATTGTCCAATTCTAGTATTCCTCAACCTAGTTTGTATTATGTTGCAGAACAGGAACGTACTCAACTGTTTCCAACTTCAAACAAAAATGTTACACATCAATTAACCACACTATGGACTAATATTAAAGAAAAAAAAACAATAAGATAATTCAGTTCAGGGTGAGAATTAGACCTTAGAATACACCAGACTGTTTTTTAAACATAGGTTCATTTCCTTTATTATGTTTCATTAACTGTTTGGTTCCTTAGGGTTGGATTATTCCAAACCTAAATGAGGCCAATAGGACAAAATATAAATCTGGTTGCTGCTATACACCAAGGATTATGTGGAAGGGCAGAGAAAGTGATGGAGGGACTCAGGGTATGACAGTGTTGGAGTTATAGGATCAGAAGACTTGTCCATAACTAAGGTGACTACATTCCAGTTGGAGGAAAGTGATCATATGGTCTTGACTTGGGAGGTAGCAAAATGTAGAAATTCCAGTTAAGAAAGGGTATATGTGAAACGGCAAGGAAAGGATGTTCACATTGTATGGTGAATAGTCAAGGGATATCTACAAGAAGCAGTATCACTCTCTTGTAGATATCCCTTGATCTATAAGATAAGGAGAGTAAATCAAATAGGAGTTAGACAGATGAGTAGTATCATTAAGCACGAGCTACAAAAAAAATGTTGTGGAGGGTATATAAGGAGAAAAGTGACCCCAAAGAAAATCCCAAAGAGTTTTTTGTTATGTGGCAAGTAGGAGGAAGAATAACTATGGAAGGATAATTTTAATGAGTGCAGATATAGAGAGGTAACAGAGGTGAAGACAAAATTTTTGAGCCACTGAGTAATCATTTTGCAATGGTATATCACCCAAGTGATGATATTGTTATGATGGGGAGGGGGGTGGAATGATGCAAGAACAGAGGTTGATGAATTACACATACTTATGATATTACAGAATCTAAATACAAATACAGCTGTGGGAATGGATGGGATATTGGCTTGCATTTTAAGAGAATGTGCAAGGGAACTGATGATGCCTTTGACTAGGCTGTTTAAGTCTCAGCTCTGGCAAAATTGAAAGACAGTGGAAAGAGGTAAAAATAATTCCTTGGTATATTGCATTTAGGATTTACATCTGTGGTAGCAAATTATAGACTAATCAGTATCTCATGAGTGGTGGTTAAAAGTACTGGAAAAGTTGGTCAAAAAAGAAAATTCAGGAATGGTTGGATAAGAATATGATACTCTATGAGGGTAGCATGGATTTGTGAAAGGCAGGTCATGCCTTAGTAATCTATTAACTTTTTTATAATAGGGTGACAGCTGAGTTGGATAAAGGGAATAGTTACACAATGATACTGCTGGATTTTGCAAAGGTGTTTAACAGGAACTCCATTACACAAACTGCAACAAATGGGACGGACAGGAAACTAGTGATGTGGTTAAAAGGGTGGATGATGGAAAAATACCAAAAAGTAGTATATGGAGGAACAGAATCAAGAAGGTAGGTGATCAGTGGTGCGCTGCAGGGTTCTATGCTTGGACCATCTGCTGTTTAATGCATATATAATATATGCATTAAATAATCTGAAGGGAAATATTCAGTTGTTTGCTGATGATGCAAAATTGGGTAGGGTAGTTAATCAAGGTGATTGCAGGATGATTTGAATAGGCTGGCAGTATGGGCAAAACATAATGGATGCTGCCAATTTAATGTATAAAGTAAAGTATAATGTTATGAATTTTGGGATACAAAGATCACAAGCTGTGTACCCCATTGAGGGACCTGTACTCCAGGAAATTGTTGAAGCTAGGGGTTTGGGAGTAGTAATAGTAGATATAGAGTTGCATGCCCTCTAAACTTGAGGGCATTTTGCTAAAATATGCCAGGGTAGTTCACAGGATTATTAGGTTATTAAAAAACACATTAACAAGCAGAGATAAGGGAGTTATCATTCCTCTATATAAAGTTTTAATATGACCACATCTGGATTACTGTGCTGAGTCCTGGTCACCTGGGCTTCTTGGGATGAGGAAGCAGTGAAGAGGATCAAGAGGCAAGTGACCAAGATGATCAGTGATCTGTGGAATGCTCCCTATGAGGATAGATTAAGGGTTTATGGAGTACAAAAATTGGTTGATAGGTAAAATAGGGGGAATATGATAGAAACATAAGTTATTACTTCCAGGATTTTATAGGATTGATGCAGAGGAAATGTGTCAACATTTGGTTTTATTTAGCAGAACAAGAGATCATCTCTAGAAGTTAGGTAAGAGTGTGGTTAGCAAGGGCACTGGGAGAGTAGCAAATGAATGGAATGGATTGTCTGAATCAGTTGTAAGTGCTTTGTCTGCTGATAGTTTGGGTCTCCCACAATGAGTCTTAGGACTCCATGGAGGTGTGTCTGTGTAAAAATAATAACTGAATTTTGTACCAATAATGCTTTGTAATACTGCCATATTACTACACATTGTGATTTTTGTTGCAAATTTTTCCCTTAAGATGAAAACAGCCTACCTACCTGCAGCAGTGTCTATGAAGCACTGTTACTGTGATAGGTAGGCTGTTTTTGAATACCAAAATTAGACAAGTTTTTCTTTTAAGAATAAGAAAACAAGATAAAAAAAATCTTAATTTTCTTTAAATTCATTCCAAAAAGGGAGCAATGAACGTTTATGATTATGCAGTAAAAATTCATTATACTACCAGATATTATCATTGTTAGTGATAGGAGTATTCTAAAAAATAAATAAACGTGACTGTTATTTATGGAAAATATCGAAAAAAAAATTGTAAGTAAATATGATTCTTAGATATATTTTACAATTTATTAAAGTGAGTTTCAACAGAAAAAAATTGGCAAAATGTAACTGATATGTACCATTTCTTCTCTGATTGAATAATCTGCTGTTTCTAAATAGGTTAACATTTCTCCTACAATTTCTTCAGCATTTGATTTATCACACATTGCATATAATAGATCAACTGCTCTTTGTCTGACACTGACATCTCTTTCAGTCTAAAAAAAAGAGAAAGCAAACTAACTTACATTGTTAAATAATTACAAAAATTACAGAGAACAATAATCATTTTTGCAAAGTTTAGTTAGTACTCAAAGCATGCAACTAAAGAGTATTCAAAGACATCTTCTCACTAGAACTATCAAAAGATAAGCATAGTTTTAAAGAACTGAAAATGAATTGATTAAAAAATTTCAGCATGCTGCAGAAAAATTATAGAAGAAAAAAAATATATAAAAAATAATAATAAATACAAAATTTATATTTCTGAAATAAAAGATGCAATAAATTAAAGCTGCCAAGGAATTAAATTTGAAAGACTACTCATAGAATCAGCCTCAGCCCTAAAAAACATGCCAAACCTCAACAAATTTGGATGCATGAGACTGCCCCAAATTTGGGAGACATACATCATGAGAACTTCAGTCCAACGGCCATAAATACCTAATATAGCCTGCTGGGGGGGGGGGGGGGGGGCACCATCAGGACTTTAGGAAAAACAGTAGTTTCTCTCCTCGACCTCATTTGCTGTTTTAGTGCCTGCGTGCACGTGTCTTAGCCTTATGTTCCCATGAAGATGGCAACGTGAAGTTGCCAAAATATAGGAAGTAATTAAAGTTCATTTTAATTACTATTAAAGTTCATTAAAGTTCATTTTAATTTATATTCCAGTATACATTGTGAATTCCTTAAGTTATTTAATAATCATGTGCAGCCAACATATAAGCCTTTCTACAAGAATTATATTCTTGTTTAATCCTTTACCCAAATGTAAGCAAACCTAGTTTGCACATGAAGTATCTCATTAATGGGCTATTTGTATATAGTAGCTGATTTCACATCAATTGCCTCGATATCCCATAATGCAAAGCACGCTTCATTTCTGACATACTACTATGATTAATCAAACTATCAACTTGGTTACTTTGTAAACAAGTGGAAATAACTTTTAACAACAAAAGCTTTGAATTCTTAGCTGAATATTTCACCCCTGAAATCCATAGTGGGCACTTTCCGAGGTGGAAGAACAGAGGAATGCTTCTCAAATATGAGTGGTAGGAGAGAAATGAAATAGCTCCCTTGGACCAACAGCAGTGTCTAATCCATACTGGACAGCTGCAAACAGATATCTGATCCCTATGTTAAGAATGGCTGAAAGAACTATTAAGATTGGTCAGATGAGTGTCGATGCATTGACTGTAAAAACAAAATATTATTGAAATTGGGTGTAATAAGGAAGTACAAAGGAAACGTACAACATGCAGCTCAGACATCACCTGAATAAATAAGACAGCTACCAAAAGAAGTACAATAAAATTAAATGATGCTATGAGGTAATAAGATGCTAACAGTAGGAATGTGGAATGTCCATACCTTATGGGCTCCTGAAAAGAGCTAGCCTTGTTTTGCAAAGAGATGGAACAATACCAATGTAACAACCTTGAATTAGCAGAGATGTACTGGACAGAGTTGGGAGAAATGAGAAGTGGAAGAATCATCTGGTCTGGCAATAGTATAAAACATCAGACAGAAGTTGGATTTCTTTTTAGTAAAAGAGGAAGAGAGACATTATTAGGATACAAACCAGTAGATTAAAGAATAATAATGGTAAGATTTGCAGCAAGACTATTTAACATCACATTGGTCCAGGTCTATTCACTCGCTTCAGAAAGTACTGAAGAAGAACAGGGTTATTCTATAGCAACTTGGAAATAATGTTGAAATAGTATCAAAAAAGATATACTAGTCAATGCTGGAGGCTGAAATAAATGTGAAGATTAGAAAGCAAAAAAAAAAAAAAGACTGCAGGAAATGGACAAGGCAGTCATCTATAATGTTCTGTATGTGATACTCATAAGCAAGAGTTGGACCACATCATTTCAGCAATGTCAAACAAAACATGAAATCAGATCATAGCTTAGTGATTGCCAATATCAAGTTGAAACTCAAGCAACAAGTGTAGGCACAGTTTCAGTCAGAGACATGAGGAAGCAAGAAAATCAAAGGGAAAGCATATAGGAAGAAGCTCAAGGAAGAACTGAAATCCATTACAAAAAAAAACTTGAAGACAGAAACAACAGTGGTGTCTACAATCAAAAGAGCAGTGAAACAAACACTACTGGAGACAGAGATGCCAAAGAAGAGGTAATTCTAACAAGAGACATCAGAGATAATGCAAGATAAAAAGACATTTATATATTAGAAGAGAGAGAACTCTAGGAAATGGAAGAACATTACAGAGCAAAAGACAATGAAGCGAAGAAGGAGGCAGTTAGAGGAGACAAATCAAAATGGCTATAGGAACAGTGTATGATGATATCAATAAATACCATGACGAATACAGAACAAGAGAAGTCTATTAGATGATCCGAAACATCAATAAAAAATGAAATGAGCCCAAAGCAGAGAATCATAAAATGAAAAGGGTGAAAACTTGGTGAACACAGAAGAAACAGGAGAAGGATGGATAAGATACTGCTCAGAGTTATATAAGACACAAGAAGATATTGAGATGCAAAAGAGGTTAACTGATGAATTAAGGGAAACATCACCACCAAGAAGAGAGAGAGAAAAAAAAAAAACAGATATACTGGTAGATGAGATTGCAAAGGCAGTAAAACATCTGAGGAACCATAAAAATCCTGGCGATGATGAGTTCACTGGAAAGATGCTGAAAAATGTGAGACGATCATAGATGAACTATACTAGCTGTGCAATATTGCATGGGACAAAGGAAAAGCACCAAAAGAATGAACAAATCAATTCTGATACTTTATGATAAAAAAGGAAGCAAAATAGACTGCAAGAACAACTGCTTTAATGAGTCATGTGGGAAAAGTCCTTATGATATTAACAGAAAGAATAAGGAAACTAATGGAAGAAGAAGAACAAAGGGCTGAAAATCTGCATTAATGAAAGGCGAATGCAGCGCTTGGCTCAGGACTTCTTAAGCTTTTAACTTTCGATTTCCTCGGGGCTCCTTTCTTTCATCCAGGAGGCTTGTTCTTCCTGCCGTTGATGCCTCATGTCTCTCTGCCACCAGCCCTCTCTCTAGAATTCGGGTAGCTACAGCAGAACTCCAGCAAGTTCGACAGAGGAAAATTCTATGGAAAAACCATCAATGCAGTCCAAGCAGCAAGAAGACTGATCAGACGGAAGATACTACAGTCTCCATGTAGTATGCTGTGAGCTAATTGGACTTTCCACTCGTGATAGTTGCAAGTAAGCAATAAGTTAACTGTATTTGCTAAGAGAAGGTACCTCGAAATCGTGTGTGATTGCGAGATATTATTGGTAAATAGGTGGTAACTTGGTTATAAGTTGAAAGAAGATAATGTGTTGTTAAGTATGTTTAGTTTAAGAGACCGTATGTGATAACATCGGGAATAGGGTTAAATAAGTATTGTACGTGGCTGGAAGAAAAATTTGTTACAAATTTTATAGGAAGAATTATGTTAGCTTGTAAGCATATAAGTGCATCGTTGTGTCATAGAAGACATCATTATTTAATGTATAATGAGTTTCTTTTGGTAGTGAGCACATAATACATTCTGTTGTTACAAATGCAATTGCAGTGTGTTAAAATTTTTGAGTGATATAATTTCTCAGTAATTATTATGTGCTCTGTACTTATTGCTCTAGATCAAAATAAATGTTTTATAATTATCTGATTTTATTCCTTAGCCAATACACTATCTCGAAAAAAAAAAAATTAGTGAACCTGCGGGCACAGTAAGGTATGTCTAACCAAGACTTGCATGTAAAGAAATTGTGTAAATGTATTGATTAATTCCTGTTTTCTTCTCACCCTAACTTTCACACAAAGAGAGAGTCAATTAGATGGTGCAGTCAATAATAAAAATATAAAATTTCTAACTGATATTGCACAAGTGTTCAGGAACTGCTTATATTAGATAGGCTTACTACACGAGGTCTATCTAACTGCAGAGAAGGGGGAGGGGGGCAGAAAATGGTCAAGGTAAGATTAACATTGTGAGTGAGGTATAGGTTAAGCAGACTTGAGCCTAACTGTAGTAAGGTTTAGGAATAATGGAAGTAGAGTAAGTATTAGGTATATCCAAGACCACTGAGATAGAATATAGGTAGAGATATGGCAACTAAAGAATGAAAGACATTATTTTACAATGCCACAGCCGACCTCACTTTACACAAGCATGATTTAGAAGTACTGTGTGCCAAGTATTAATTTTAAGATTAATTCTAGTGAAGGCTCTGCATAAAAATAGAAATGTTTAGGCTTGCTTTGTTAACTTTCAGAAAGCATTCAAAAATATAGATAGACAGTGACATGAGCAGTAGTCTAATCTTATGGAGTGGACAGCAATCTGTTGTGTCTACTGCGGAACATCAATGACAACAAAAGACATGAAATAAGGAGATCGCATATCCCAAGCATCTTTATCTTGCTTTTGAAAAGAACAATGGATGTCAAAAAAGGGTAATATAAAGGAATTTCATTCAAGGAACAAAAATAAATAATTTATTTATTTTTTGAAGATGAAGAGGAACATAGAAAAAACTGAAACAATGATATTCAAAGAGAAAAAGATGAAAAAAAATAAAGTCCAATGGACATGAGCTGGAAGAGGCTAGAATCTTCACATATTCACATACCTAGGGAGCAACATGATACACAATTTACAGTTAAAAAAAAAAAAAGAGATGAGATCTCTGATAACAAAAGCAAAAGTAAACCTACAGGCAATGGACAAGATTTGGAAAGTAAACCAGTCAGCCTTCCTATAAGGCTGATACTGCTGGAAACATGAATTTCACAAGTGCTCTCTATGGCTGTGAGATATATTAATGTGAGATGAATATTCGCTTTTGAAAGAACATGTTTCCAGCAGTCTCAGCCTTATAGGAAGGCTCACTGATTTACTTTTCCCTATCTAGTTTCCTTCGAATTATTTTCTGCATTAGATTCTATAAATTGGATGGATGCAAAAGGTAACAAATGAACTGTTTAGCAAATTAAACTGCAAAGAGAACCTAATACAGAAAAGAATTCGAAGGAAACTAAAACTTTTTGGACATACCTGCAGAATGGATAACAGTAGAAAGATCAAAACCTTAATGCATGGTACAATGTACCAATGATGGTGCAAACAGAAGAGGACAGCCAAGACTAGAGTGGACCGATGATATTAAGGACTGGTAAAGTTGTAGGATAAAGTCAGCTAGCAATGGAGAGAGAGAAAAATGGCAAAGAATGGTAAAACAAGCAACAAATTCCAATCCAACAGGTAGTGGATCCGTGGGCACTGATGATGAATGTTTCATGCAAATTGGGTTAAACTTTTACCAAGGAGACAACCAAGATTTCACTTGAAGATCCTTTTTCTAGAAAGAAATTTGTTTTTATCATAGACATTTCAATATCTATACAGCCATGTTTATGATATGTGGTAGGTAAGCAGGCTGTGTGAGAAACACTAAACAGTTCTGTAAGTTAGAAACAGCATGAGAAATGTCAAGCAGGGAATCAAACCACCATCACAAAACAACCTATTAAGCCCTGGGAATCAGAATTTTCATTTATTTTTAGCTTGATAAATTGCAAATTCTTATTCATTCGAATTACACTTAATCTACTTGGTTGAAATATCACTGCATTCTAAAGTGCTTGAGTACATGAGTTTCTTGACTCTCATAAATTTAACACAGAAAAATAATCTGTAAATTGAATGTATTATTATTATTATGGGACACCTCCAGTGAGTCCAAAGACTCATCGAGGAAGGGAACTACTCTACAACTCTGTCTCCAACAACTACACAAATGCCATCTAATGCCCACCACCGCTAGTAGTATTTTCACAGGCAAACACAAATATCCTTTTCCACAGAAGGATTTGAACCTGCAGCCTTTCGGCTGGAGAGCGGATACGCTACCACTCGGACAACCAGGCCAGCGTAAACATGTAGTTATGTAACTTAAAATGGCTTTTCACTACATTAAAAAAACAATCCTGTTCATTAAAAAATAAACTTTTCATTTTCTTTTAGATTTATTTTTTAAATATTAACCCCATACAGAAGAGGTTAAGCAACTAAAACTACTATGAGGTCAGTGTATTATATGTCTGTTAAATGCATATTTTTTCTGACCAGTTTGCCTGTTCACAGGATGAAAAAACCTCACATTTAGGGGAATGAAATCTGCTTCTATATGAAAATACAGAACTCCAGGACCTTATTCTCTTAATTCAATCATGCACTGAAAAATTTCTTTAGCAGCTACTCTATCAAACAGAAAAGAAGAATATGATAAAATGTTTTTTGTCAAACTAAACTTACCCACAAAGCTTCAATATCATAAGGAGCTACACACAGGTTAGTCATTATTTTGGCCACTAGCTTCTGATTCCTTTCCATCACTTTCAAATCGAGAAACCTAGTAACTAAATCTGTGCACAATAGATCAGATGTAGTTTTATGAAAGCTTTATAAAGAGAAAAGGAGAGACCTCCTTATCCATGCTTGTCAGCATGCTTCTCATTTCAGAGGATGTATTGCAAAAGTGGGCAGAATATCTTTTGAGCTATTCTGCCCACTTTTGCAATACATCCTCTGAAATGTGCATCCTGTTCACCATTAGCCCCCAATTCCTAGTCTTAATTTCTTGCAGGAAATCTCTTCAATATAATACAGAGATTGCAATCTAATGGTTGCCAATGTGTATCCTATGGCAAAGGTTACGCTACAAATGCATAACCCTTGCCATAGGATACACATTGGCAACCATTATTCTTTGCCTACACTGTGAAGTCTATTCAAATCATCCTGCAGATCTCTGCATCATCTTTATTCACTATTGCCTCTGCAGTTTAGCATCATTAGCAAACAATTAGATTTCCCCCCACAAATGTACGGGAATGGCAACAGACTCAAGCTCAAGTATAGAACACCAAAGAAGGATGTTAGCTACTAACATCTTACTTTGCAATTTTTTATGCCATGGCACTGCTCCAAGCTGCCTTTTGAGAATGTCATAATCATTCACTCTGCAGTTCCACATATATACCTTGTTAAATGAAAATTCCACATGTTTCACTACTTTCTAAGTTAAGACTACATGTTTACTCTTACAAATCATGGGTTAATTTGGTTATGGACCAAATTTCTTGATGCTATGCAATCCAATGTTCTAAAAACTCGGGGTACCTTCAATCACATACTGTTTTAAGTAACTGTTTCTTAGCAGCTGCATAAATTCCATATCTTTCCTTTAAAATGTCCTTTTCTCCTTTCAATTTATCTGGAGTTATCTCTACTCATAATGATTACTTGCTCTGTACTTATTGAGCTAATTTGTCAATGCATGTCAACCATAGCTTTTGCATCCCTTGGCCTATAACAACTATCTATCTATTTCAGCATGCTAGTTCTTATCTCACGTAATATAGCTTCTAATGTATTGCTCCTAGGGTGCTTAAGGGTCAAAGCTGTATAGCTGAGAGGAGACCTCCACATAGCCTTTAAAGGAATGCGGAGAACCGACCAGGGCTTCTGACCTAATGTCCAATCCTCACCTTCTCGTGGTGCACCCTGTTGGGTATCTACCTGAATACTGAACGAACAAGGATGGGCTAGCAATTTGGGATTTAGCCGAACAAATTGTAATTCTTATTGGCTTAAACCAAATTACAAAATGATGGTACAACATGACAAAATTGCCTGCTGGGGAATCACCTGGTTAAAAAAGGTCCCCGTTGTTTTCACCAGGGAACCAGGATGAACAGCAAAAAGTCAGCTACTGGAACAAATCTGAAAAAGCACCCCAACTCAACATCACCAGAGTTAAAGATCAGCACTATCAACATAAGATTGAATGGTGAAGAAATGGAGCTAGCCGAGGAATTAGATAAGTACCAGATCGACATAATAGGGGTAACTGAAACAAAAAAGACAAAAACTGGTGAGATATTTCTGATCAATAAATAAAAAATGTTATATTCATGCAATGACAATCAAAGAAAAGCAGTAGCCATTGTATTCAACACTAAATACCAGGCTAATCTTCTTGAATGGCAGGCAGTCTCAAGTAGAGTGATGTGAGCAAATATCGGAATGGGGAACTGGACAATGAGACTTATTTGTGCCTATGGTCCCACAGAAGGTTCTACTAAGGTAGAAGTGGGGGAATTTTTTGAGGATTTAAAGAAAACATCTGACACAATGAAAAAGGAAAAAGTTGGTTCTTGTTGGGGATCTAAATAGCGGAGTAGAAAATGATTGTCAGACATGCAAAAATATATTGGGAAAATTTGGAGAAAAGAGCAAAACTAATAATAATGGCAAATATTTGTTGGATTTCTGCTCAGGACATGGACTAGTTATTACCAACACCATGTATCAACATAAAAATGTGCACAAATTCACATGGAGAGAAGAGGCAAGGAATAAGAAAACTCACTGATTTGTTATTGTTGATAGTGATGTTTTCTCTCTGGTGCAGGACACCAGAGTTTACAGAGGATTTGAAATTGGAAGTAATGACCATTTAGTCTTGAACAGGATAAAATTGAATTTCATATTGAAAAGAATAACATGTAAGAAAGTTTTAAAGCGAATTAAAGCTGAGCAGCACTCAGATGTGAACTGTAGACTAAAATACACAAAGATTATTGAAGAAAAAATGAAAGAGCTTGAGAACAGGAACCAAACTTTAGATATTCAGTGGCAAGCCTTGAAGAAAACCTTGATTGATTCAGCCAGAGAGGCATGTGGTGAGGTTGTCTGCAAGGATAGAAAAATTAGAACTTCATTGTAGACACGGGAAGTTAAAGAGACAGTGAAGGAAAGGAAGAAAGCAAATCAAAAGTTCCTGTCAAATAAGTCAGCTTGTGCTCTTAGAGAATACAGAGACAAATGTAAGAAAGCTAAACACCGTGTAAAACTAGATAAAAACAAAGGTCAAAGGAAGACTTTGGCAAGAACATAGAAAATAAATATCAAGAAGGTGGCAAAATATTTTGTTGGTTGTAGAAGCAGCTTAGAAATGGAGGAAAGAGTACTGTAAAAGGAATTAGAGATGAAAAAGGTGACATGAAAATGGGAGAAATTGATATCTTTCAAGTATGGAGTAATTAATTCGAGAAATTGCTAAATGAAACAAGCAGTGATAGCACAGTGGTAAAAAAACACTCAACAGGAATACAATCAGGAATACATCTCCATACATGAAGTAGAAAAAGCCATTAAAGGCTTAAAATGTGGAAAGGCAGCAGGAATAGATATTGTTCGACCAGAAATACTGAAGTATGGTGATATAAAAGTCTTGCAGTGGCTGCACTGCATAGTTCAGAAGGCCTGGACAGAGGGACGAATTCCCGATGATTGGAGTAGAGCTCTCATAGTACCTATATATAAAAAGGAAATTAAAACTGAATGTGAGAATTACAGAGATATTTCCCTACTGAGTGTTCCTGGTAAGATATATGCAAGTATACTTGAGAAACAGCTGAGAAGAATTGTAGAAGAAAAGCTTGGTAAAGAACAAGCTAGATTCCGGCCAAATAGAGGCTGTCAGGATCAGATCTTCACTTTACGACAAATAGTGGAGAAATCATGGGAATATAACAAAGATCTCTATATGAGTTTTGTAGATCTGGAAAAGGCATATGATAATGTGCCAAGAGAGAAGCTATTCAATATGCTACAGTTATATGGTTTCAATGGGGCATTATATCAAGCAATACTTAGTCTTTATTTGAGTTGTAAGTCAGCAGTTAGAATTGATGGAAGCACAGGAAGATGGTTTAATGTTAAATCTGGTGTGAGACAAGGGTGTACATTATCCCCTCTGTTATTCATTATCTATATGGATCACATTATGAAGGAAAGTGGTATTAAACATGATATCGAAATTGGAGATGTTAATGTCAGCTCTTTGCTTTAAGCGGACAATGTTATACTTCTAAATAAATCAGCTATGAGTCTGCAAGATTCCTTGACTAAATTGAATAACTGTTGTGATAGATATGGTATGAAGGTCAGCAATAAAAAGACAAAGACAATTAAAATATGCAGAATTGTTCAAAATGTCAACTGTATTGTGAACGAGAACCTGCGGAACAAGTAAAACATTTCAGCTACTTAGGTACAATTTTTAGTGAAGATGGTAAATTAAATATGGAAATAGACAAGAGAATTAATAAAGCTGGTATAGTAGGAAGTCAATTGAATAAATTCATATGGAATAAGAGAGAAATTAGTCAGAACACTAAATTAGCTATAATATACCAGACAGTGTTCAAACCAGTTTTAACTTATGGATCTGAGAGCTGGGTCAGAAGTAAAACACTTGACCAAAGACTACAGACCACAGATATGAGAATCCTGAGAAAGATTAGAGGTGAACAGATGGCATCAATGGCAATATCATGTTAAAAATGAGGATATTAGGAAAGAACTTGACATTGTCAGCATCCAGGAATGCATTAGCAGTGCGAATCTCAGGTGGTATGGTCATTTAAACAGAATGGGCAAGGAAAGATTGGCAAAACAAGTGTTCCCTGCCAGGTTGGCAGGAAAATGATCCGGAGGAAGTCCAAGATATGGGTGGATTGATACGGTACAAAGTGCCTTAGACGACAGAAATATAAGATCTGATAATATTGAAGTCTTGACAAGTAACAGACTGATCTGGAGGAAAATTTTAGATAGGAAGTTAGTAATGATGTAATTTTTCATGTAGTACTATCATATCCTTTATATCCTTTATATTGCTCCTGAGGAACTTCTACTCTTGCTGGCATTTCTTCTGCTATCACTAACAATATCCTCACTCCCATCCTGCTCTATCTATCCTCCCTGTAAATACAGCATCCCTCATTCTATCCCTGTAATAATATCTTCCTCCATCAACCAAGGCTTACTATTGCCTAGTCTAGGCAAGCCTAACTAATGAATATAAAACCCTTCAACTCTTGTTCTTGATACTTCTAGCATTAGTATATATGGGAGAGAAAAAAGGTTGAGTGGGTTGGACTGGTACAGAACCAAAATGATCAAACACACAAATCATATAATCATATCCCCACTCCCATCCTGCTCTATCTATCTGCCCTGAAAATACAGTATCCCTTCTATCCCTGTAATAATATCTGTAATAAGAATAGATGAATTAATCTCATCAACAATGAATTTTTCTTGTGACTGTTTCAAGTTTGCTAAAGGAAGTTATTTCGTGTTAGCATCAAAATTAGTTGGACAGGATTTTATCTACCATGCTGTGTATCTGATTTGCAATTTAACATAATGCACACTTTGAATTTCATCCTAAAAATTAAATCTCATTTAAGACCAAAAATTTTTGAATTCTTTAAAAAAAAAATCAAGAAATAATATGAAGATGAACTATAAGCTTTTATTTGTTTTAAAAACTCACCTTTAACGCATTAACAACAGTTTCTTGATGTTTTTTTACAGCTTCATGAGAAAACTCAGAGGTTGCTAATAAACACATACTCTCTAATGCTAAATACCTAAAGGGGAAAATAAGATGTACTTTAAAGGCTGAACACACATAAGGTCCAACAATATAGAAATGACACTGATTCCATAAAAAATTTATTTTACTGCTAATCTGTAAATTTGCACATTTCTTTTATTGAAAATTTGCCAGCTCCTCTTTCCCATCTACTCAAGGATCCTTTCTCTCTTCTCTCCAAAAAGCCTACTTAAATCTCAATAGAGGCTCTTCATTCTGAATTACTTTCTTCTTCCTAGACTCTACCATAGGTTAATACTAGGTAAAGCCTTTCTCCAAGTACTGTCCTAGATGGATGTAGCTGTTCACTCAGCAGCGTGTTCTTGGTTATGTTTGAAGTTTATTTTTCACTTGGTTAGACTATAATAAATTTAGTTTAATCCTTTATCCAAGCATAAGCAAACAAAGTTTGCGCCTGAAAATATCTTCAGGACTGAGGTAAGGTAGTGCAACACCAGGCAACTCCGAGCAAAGGTGGACCAAGCTCTTATCACTCCTTGTCTCAGTATCTCCCATAATGCAAAGCACATCTCCTTGCAGACATGTATACTGCTATGCATTAAGGGAAAGGCCACTACCCAGACCGGTTTCAACCTTTATTGAGGTCTCGTCAGTGGGATGCAGACCCAAATGTGGAGATAGATACTAAGCCAGAAGCAATAGGAGAGGTCATATTTACCTATAGGAGTTGTCAACAGGTGGACCACCTTATCATTGAATTACTCTGGATTTAGAGAAAGATGTTGAGAGTTTATTTTTCACTTGGTTAGACTATAATAAATTTAGTTTAATCCTTTATCCAAGCATAAGCAAACAAAGTTTGCGCCTGAAAATATCTTCAGGACTGAGGTAAGGTAGTGCAACACCAGGCAACTCCGAGCAAAGGTGGACCAAGCTCTCATCACTCCTTGTCTCAGTATCTCCCATAATGCAAAGCACATCTCCTTGCAGACATGTATACTGCTTTGCATTAAGGGAAGAGCCACTACTCAGACCAGTTTCAACTTTATTGAGGTCTCATAAATATTATCTCTCTTATTGCTTCTGCCTTAGTATCTCCATGTTTGGGTCTTCCTCCCACTGACGAGACCTCAATAAAGGTTGAAACTGATCTGGGTAGTGGCCCTTCCCTTAATGCATAGCAGTATACATGTCTGCAAGGAGATGTGCTTTGCATTATGGGAGATACTGAGACAGGAAGTGATGAGATCTTGGTCCACCTTTGCTCAGAGTTGCCTGGTGTTGCACTACCTTACCTCAGTCCTGAAGATATTTTCAGGCGCAAGCTTTGTTTGCTTACACTTGGATAAAGGATTAAACTAAATTTATTATAGTCTAACCAAGTGAAAAATAAACTTCCAACATCTTTCTTTAAATCTAGAGTAATTCAATAATAAGGTGGTCCACCTGTTGACAACTCCTATAGGTAAATATGACCTCTCCTATTGCTTCTGCCTTAGTATCTCCACGTTTGGGTCTGCTTCCCACTGACGAGACCTCAATAAAGGTTGAAACCGGTCTGGGTAGTGGCCCTTCCCTTAATGCATAGGAGTATACATGTCCACAAGGTGATGTGCTTTGCATTATGGGAAATACTGAGACAAGGAGCGATGAGAGCTTGATCCACCTTTGCTCGGAGTTGCACTACCTTACCTCAGTCCTGAAGATATTTTCAGGCGCAAACTTTGTTTGCTTACACTTGGACAAAGGATTAAACTAAATTTATTCTTGGTTATGTCTTTCTCATGATGTTCAATTATCATTTTTACATGCTACTGTAAATCATGAAAGTCGTGGAATTGCCTTGTTGTGATAGTTAGTGCCTTGACTACATCTATCCAGATTACAAAAATTGTCTCTCTCCATTTCAGAATTATGTTTATGTTAATTGCGATGTCTTGACTTAATGTACTAAGGATGATTATCAACATACCTCTGGATAGATGCTTGATGGAAGGACACTAATTACAACTGCCTCAGCTGAACAAATAAGACAAGCTTTAATGTTGTACTATTCAGTCGATAGAACTGCATTACAAGATTCTAAACGTGTTCCTTCTACAACAATGGATCAGGGATGGTCTTCACTTCTTGCCTGTATTTGAATATATAGATTTAAATAGGACAAGAATCAATCCTCTGCCCACTTGAGCTGGTAAAACTTGAAGAACTGCAGAGCATAGAAACTTTGGCTCCTGTTGCAGAATGTTGTTGTTACACACATGTATTATGTGTCAGAAGACACAATGCAATAGTGAGGGTTAGAGACAATAGTTTGAAGAACAAAAGCTAGAACACAGTAGTAGCACCTTACTATGTGTGTATCCGAGGAAGCCTAACCTTGTAGTACAGAGAGGAACGAGTTAGTCATTATCAGCACATAAGTGTGTGGATGTTGGGCAACTACCCTCCATCATTAGAAAGCCTACTATGCTGAAACCTAAGACTGACATGGTACTTCAGGAAGAACACCACATCATAATAAGGTGTATGATGTTAGTAAAGTTATGGACTCTCTCAGGCTGATTTCAAAATTCTCTCTTCACATGTCGTGCAGGGTACATTTAAAGTATGGAGGACTTACCAAAGAATGGATTTCTTGAATATCCAGGTCTGGAGTTGAATAGCAGCTGATACTGTTGGGGTTTAGGCCTCTTCTTGTACTATGTGTAGAACCATAGTCTGTAGCACTGTTTGTGGTGTGTAGTTAGGAAAACAAAATAATGTTTTCAATAAGTGAGGTTGCAGTCTCGCTACATACAAAAATTTACAAACATCCATGCATAGTGGAATTCAAACTGACAGCTTCTTGGTGTGAGAATAGAAATGCTATCCACTCAGCAAACCAGAGTAGTATATATAAGCAACCCAATGGATAGTGTTCTGTTTGGGAAAGTTAAAACCAGCATATGTCTGCAAAATTTATTCACATAACAGTATATTTTTTAACTTTTAGGTGCAGTCAATTTCCATTAGCATGAAGTCACATTTATTAATACAGTTATGTAAAAGCATACCAAGTATTAGTAATTAACAGAAATAAATAAACAGCATGTAATAGAAAGATAACATATTTAAACTAAGAATCTAATATGCACGTTGAAGAAAATATTTATAATGAACATAATCAGATAATATTTGCTACTTACCTTAAATTTGTTTCTCTATGCTGAAGGAACTGTCCCAGTTGGTTACAAGCTCTTACAAGCAAGTTTGGCTCGCTAAATAAATAAATAAAATAAAAATAAAATGTATTATAACAAAGTACACTATCAAGTAGTTTCCTAAAATGTGTGTTATTCTAATTTTCACTCCAGGGCACACTTGCATATTAATAAATGATATTTTATTTTTAAATGAGTAAAACAAACAATATAAATAAAGAAAAAAAATGGAATCATAAAAAAGATGCATTTATAATAGTATTTGAATATAGTGACACCACCCATATCAAAACATCTGAACTCTACTGCATAGAGCCACTAATGCCATATGTTTTATGTAAAAGTTGTATATCAAATTATTATTGATTGAACTAACATTTTTATTTTTATTTTTTTTAATAATCTGAACAATTTTTGAAATTTTTGAGCAGTCTGAACAACACAGAAAATTACAGAGGAATCACACTACTACTTACCACACTGAAATTCTAACAGGATGCTGATAAACCAAAGTGACCATATGTAACACCTCTTCTACTCAAAAAGTAAGGTTTACTGAAAAACAGGAGCACTGTTGAACACATCTACTGCCTTAGAAGATTGCTATAAGGAGCAAGCAATAAAAATCTCCCTTTAATCTTAACTTCATAGATTTCTCAAGTCTTTGAAATCAATTGACAAAGATGTTCAAAATTCTCAGTTACTGTGGCATATCCTTGAAAATAAAGCAACAGAAGTACTGTACCAGAACTATCATGCAAGACAAAAACAGTTAATGGAGAGATTTTTTATTTTATTTCTGTGTGGGGTTTCCGCCCCCTGTTCCTCGAGTGCCCCTTAGACTAATTGAGCCCTCCTAATGAGGGATTAAGTTTGACTGTAGCAGAGAGTGTTCATGGGTTCAGTTTGCCTGCTTGCAGGATGAAAAACCCCAGATAAACTGGGGGAAAAAAACCTGCTGTCCTTGGCTATGGCTGAGAAAAATCCTTAAGCTCCTCACGTCGTTGACAGGAATTGACCCTAAGATACTCCTTCCCCAGGCATGTTTGCAAAGCATGTAACTACTAGGCTAACCGTGCAGACAATGCAGAGAGCTTTCCTATTTCCAGGGAGACTATTGGACACCATATCTTTTTTATTATTGCTCTTGAAATGAATACAAAATAACTCTTGAAGATTCAGCAGTACAAACCTACATAAGCAGTCTGTTTTGAAGATGGTGTACTGATTGATTAATGCTCAGATTGCCCAAAACCACTTGGATAATTTAAGTAAAAATGCAACACTGATTGAGTTGACAGTCAACAGCAGTAAAACTAAAGTCCTCAAGTACAGAATAGAAGGAAATATAAGGCTAAATGACTACATTCTTGAAGAAAATGATTTTCAGTACTTTGGTTCCATCAATAATCTACTGACATAGTGAAAAGAAAGCACAAAGCTCTTCAATTACATAAAAGTCTAATATCTGGAAATCCAATTACCACAAATCCTAAAATTCAGTTACCAAATCACTAGCCAAGCCATATTTACATATGGTGTCCACCCATGGGTTACTGCTGTGAGCAGTTAATATTACCAATAACTTTGGAAAACATGCCTTCAAACAATACTATGACATAAATGGCAAGATCGCATTCTTGAATACTGTCATTCTTGAAGTAAACCAGCAAAGACTACTAATGGAAACAATTTAAAAAATGTCAAGTGAATAGAACACCAATAGTATATCCACCTTCACTTACATTCAGTGCTCTTGCTCTTTACAAGCCAACTAATGGACACAGAGAAAAAACCAACAGTTTTGGCAATACATAAGAAAACTTCTTTGTGAAGATGAGGCTCATAAGCCATTTACCATTTAGCACAAAACAGAGCAACTTGGCTCACTTTCATCTAATAGACTTTACCTCCATGAGTTTTGTTACTTAAATATTTCTGTATATATATTCCTATTCACATGAATAAATGATGATTTTTTTTTTTTACATAATTCAGATGCCCTGCTCTAGAAACCAAACATGGAACTATTTCAAGCCACTTCAGGCCTTGAATAAGTGAGGCAGAAGTCTCACACATTAGGTAATGAATTCATCTCCATCCAAAGACATTTGTGAATATCTATGCCTATAATAAGACTCAAATGCACTACCTATTAGATGAATAGCAGCGGTACCATTCATTCAGCTAATCAGGTCAGCAAATTCTGACAATAAAATCAGTACAACAACAACAACCAAAACTAAAATTAATCCATAAATGTGCGTCAAACATGCACATATATATATATATATATATATATATATATATATATGTGTGTGTGTGTGTGTATCTGGAATTTATATATGTATAAGGCAATGGTCACTACCCATACCTGTTTCGACCTTTATTGAGGTCTCGTCAGTGAGAGCCAGACCTGACAATGCTAAGGTAAAAAAAAAAAAAAACTTTCCACATCTATCTCTCATCCTGAGATTTTATTTAATAAGGTCAAAGCACCTTGTGGCAACTTGTTTAGGTAAAATTCATAAGCTCTGCATTACTTCGACCTTAGCATTGTCAGGTCTGGCTCCCACTGACGAGATCTCAATAAAGGTCGAAACCGGTATGGGTGGTGACCATTGCCTTTAATGCATAGCATCATACATCTCTGCAAGGGGATGTGCTTTACATTAAGGGAAAAATACTAAGGAAAGTGATCAGAGCTTAATCCACCTTTACCACGAGTTGCACTACCATGAGTTGCCTAGACTTGCACTACATGCAGGCACAAATTTGACTTACTTGTGGTAGATCCTGAATGAAGGAATCTTGCAAAGAAATCATTCATTCAGAATTTAACATACTAAATTACATAGACAAAGAGAAATACCTACACATCAGCTGAAATTAAAGTGAAACTTCTTTACATATGTATAAAACTGCATTAATTTTATGTACCATGTATTTAATCTATTGTGATCATATTAAGATCAAATTAGAGAATGTCTAAAACGAGGAATAATTTAACTTATTTTAAGCTTCACTTAAGCTGTATAGAATGACTGTGAGTCACCAGACAGATATTAAGTAACAATTCATAGAAGGTATACAACTACACATGTCCAGCGTAACATGGGACGCAGTAGCTTACGTGGAAAGTACGTCGACGTGAATTCCGTGAATACAAGAGCATAACAGCAAAGCGGAGAAAAGATATAGGTCATGTGCAAAGGGGAGCTCAAATGAAGAATATAAAGGAATGAGGGCCATATCGACTCTCTCTTGTCTTATCGTTTTTGTGGTTCGGAAGTTAGCTGGTGGTACGAGTGAGGTGGATGAAGCGTCAGTGCTATGATGTCGGATGGAGAGTTTTCCTGAGAATGCTGTAGGATTCCATGCAGAGCTGAAGGCGAAATTTCCAGCCCTAGCTGAATTGAGCCCTCACAGAGAAATCCCATCGAGAGAAATAGAGATGTTTCCTGAGACGCGAAAATCGAGTCCGTGATTGGCAGCAATTATGAAGATAGCGTAGAAGGACAGCCAATAAACAAGAGGTAACCAAACGTACACGTTGTGCTGAAAGACGTCGGGAAAAAGTTCGGTAAAGTAGAATTACTTTATTTTGTGTTTAGAATTCCTTGGAAGAGAGAAAATTATTTGTGAATGTAAATTATGAACATTATTCTAAAGAACTTTGTGGACAGACTCTAATTAGATAGTTAAAATCCCTTTTGGAATAAGAAGGATTGTTTGGAAGAAGTCGTTTGTGTTGTATATGATTGAATTAACATAATGAGATTAGGATTGTAGATTTATAGTAACGGAGTAACATTAGAATGTTTGTTGTGTCATCTTATGAATAGCTTGCAGAAGGGAATTTTAGCTTAACATGCCGTTTGCAATCTATCCCATTTTCCAGTTACTGTGTTTTACATGCTTTATAACCTTTGATTTAATTTAGAGTATGTTAATCTCTTAAATCGAGCTTCCTTATTTACCAATGAAACAAAAATTGAATGTATGAAAATCTTTAGCATATTTTGCTTTATTCCAATAAACATGTTTTATTTGAATATCAAAGCAAAATACGATTCCGATTTTACCACTTATAAAAATAGAACCTATTTTGGCAGGAAGGAATTAGAAAGTGTATAATTATAGATTTAGGTCATGACTGCAGTCTGA
Source organism: Typopeltis vanoorti (assembly GCF_054136105.1). Classification (NCBI taxonomy): domain Eukaryota; kingdom Metazoa; phylum Arthropoda; class Arachnida; order Uropygi; family Thelyphonidae; genus Typopeltis; species Typopeltis vanoorti. The sequence goes on from NC_143554.1 coordinate 122,176,929, forward strand.
ATCTATACGGCAATGTTAAAATAAATCATTGTGTAAGAATGCCTCAGAATCTAGTATTGTCTCCCTGAGCAAGGATCTTGTTCTCTCCCTGAGCTATAGGATACTGGCTGGCGCAGAATAATATAAATTTGCTAGCATCTGAAGAGGAAACAATCCTAGATGTAAATATATTAGACCCGATATCTGAAGAAGTAGATTAGCAATTGAAAGATAAAATAAGAAGATATAAATCAGTAAAATATAGATAAAGCAACGACGTAACACTTGTCTGTTTGCTCACTTGGGAAATAGGATTAAAAACCAAGTTTATATAAAATTACTTGGTATCTTGAATACATAATATACCCAAGTTAAAAAACTTTCTACATCTATCTCTCATCCTGAAATTTTATTTAATAAGGTCAAAGCACCTTGTGGCAACTTGTTCAGGTAAAATTCATAAGCTCTTCGTTACTTCGACCTTAACATTGTCAGGTCTGGCTCCCACTGACGAGACCTCAATAAAGGTCGAAACCAGTATGGGTAGTGACCATTGCCTTTAATGCATAACATCATACATCTCCACAAGGCGATGTGATGTACATTAAGGGAAAAATACTAAGGAAAGTGATCAGATCTTAATCCACCTTTATCATGAGTTGCACTACCATGAGTTGCCTAGACTTGCACTACAATTACTTGGTATCTTAAATACATAATTGAAAAGAATAGCATGTAAGAAAGTTTTAAAGCGAATAAAAGTTGAGCAAACTCTCAGGTGTGAACTGTAGACTAAAATACACAAAGATTATTGAAGAAAAAATGAAAGAGTTTGAGAACAGGAATCAAACCTTGGAGATTCAGTGGCAAACTCTGAAGAAAACATTGATTGATTCTGCCAGAGAGGCATGTGGTGAGGTTGTCTGTAAGGATAAAAAAATCAGAACTCCCTGGTGGACACAGGAAGTTAAAGAGGCAGTGAAGGAAAAGAAGAAAGCATATCAAAAGTTCCTGTCAAATAAGTCAGCTTGTGCTCTTAGAGAATATAGAGACAAATGCAAGAATGCTAAACACTGTGTAAAACTAGCTAACCAAAAGTCATAGGAGGACTTTGGCAAGAATATAGAAAATAAATATCAAGAAGGTGGCAAAATATTCTGGAGGTTGTTGAAGAAGCTTAGGAATGGAGGAAAGTGTGCTGTAAAAGGAGTTAGAGATGATAAAGGTGACATGAAAACGGGAGAAGAAGATATCCTTGAAGTATGGAGTAATTACTTTGAAAAACTGCTAAATGAAACAAGAAGTGATGACAGCACAGTGGTAAAAAACATTAACCAGGCATGCAGTCAGGAATACACATCCATACTTGAAGTAGAAAAAACTATCAAAGGCTTGAAATGTGGAAAGGCAGCAGGAGTAGATGATATTTGACCAGAAATGCTGAAGTATGGTGGTGTGAGAGTCTTACAGTGGCTGCACTGCATAGTTCAGAAGGCCTGGACAGAAGGACGAATTCCCGATGATTGGAGTAGAGCTCTCATAGTACCCATATATAAAAAGGGAAATAAAACTGTATGTGAGAATTACAGAGGTATTTCCCTACTGAGTGTTCCTGGCAAGATCTATGCAAGTATACTTGAGAAACGGTTGAGAAGAATTGTGGAAGAAAAGCTTGGTGAAGAACAATCTGGATTCAGCCCAAACAGAGGCTGTCAGGATCAGATCTTAACTTCACGACAAATAGTCGAGAAATCATGGGAATATAACAAAGATCTGTATTTAAGTTTTGTCGATTTGGAAAAGGCATATGACAAGGTGCCAAGAGAGAAGCTATTCAATGCTACATTATATGGTGTCAATGGGCATTATATCAAGCAATACTTAATCTTTATTTGAGTTGTAAGTCAGCAGTTAGAATTGAAGGAAGTACAGGAAGATGGTTTAATGTTAAATCTGGTGTGAAACAAGGATGTACATTATCCCCTCTGTTATTCATTATCTATATGGATCACATTATGAAGGAAAGTGGTATTAAACATGATATCAAACTTGGAGATGTTAATGTCAGCTATTTGCTTTAAGCGGACAATGTTATACTTCTAAATAAATCAGCTATGAGTCTGCAAGATTCCTTGACTAAATTGAATAACTGTTGTGATAGATATGGTATGAAGGTCAGCAATAAAAAGACAAAGACAATGAAAATAGGCAGAATCATTGAAAATGTCAACTGTGTTGTGAATGGAGAACCTGTGGAACAAGTAAAACATTTTAGCTATTTAGGCACGATTTTTACTGTAGACGATAAATTAAATATAGAAATAGACAACAGAATCAGCAAAGCTGGTATGGTGGGAAGTCAATTGAATAAATTCATAAAGAATAAGAGAGAAATTAGTCGGAACACTGAATTAGCTGTATACAAGACAGTGTTCAAACAAGTTTTAACTTATGGATCTGAGAGCTGGGTCAGAAGTAAAACACTTGACCAAAGACTAGAGGCCACAGATATCAGAGTCTTGAGAAAGGTTATAGGCGTGAACAGATGGCATCAATGGCAATATCATATTAGAAACGAGGATATTAGGAAAGAACTTCACATTGTCAGCATCGAGGAATGTGTTAGCAGAGCTTATCTCAGGTGGTATGGTCACTTAAACAGAATGGGTGAGGAAAGATTAGCAAAACAAGTGTTCTCTGCCAGATTGGCAGCAAAACGACCCAGAGGAAGACCAAGATATAGGTGGATTGATACGGTACAAAGTGCCTTAGACGATAGAAATATAAGATCTGATAATGTTGGAGTCTTGACAAGTAACAGACTGATTTGGAGGAAAATTGTAGATAGGAAATTAATAATGATGTAATTTTTTTTTCATGTAGTACTATCATATCCTGTACACCCCTTGAGGGTACATAGCAGGAATTTGATGATGATGATGAAGATGATGATATATATATATATATATATATATATATATATATATATATATATATATATATATATATATATATATATATATATATATATACTTGTTGAAAGTTTTTCCACTTGGTTATACTATAAATTAAAGATTCCAAGAAATTATATTTTTAACATCTTTAATGCAGAAGTCATATGGAAATATGACTTCTGCATCACTTCTGGGTCTGGCTACCACTGATATGGCCTCAATAAAGATCGAAACCAGTCTGGGTAGTGACCCTTCCCATAATGAATATCATTATACATGTCCGTAAGGATATGTGCTTTGCATTATGGGATAGTATGGTAAGTGATGTGAAGTCATTAGTCTCTATATACGACTTACCCAGTCGTGAAGTTACTTCATGTGCAAACTTTGCTTACACTTGGATAATGGATTGAGCCAAGAAATATAATTTCTTCGCATCTTTAATTTATGCATATATATATAATCGAATCAAACATAGTCAACTCTTACCATAGAGAATTTACAGTGAATATTCTTCAGGATGGCATTATATCCATGAGACTTTAGTTTGCACTTCTCAGGATTTGTTATAGTGAGTAAGTTGTTATAACAGCATTTGCAAGTGAAAGTTGACACTATACATCATGTTCATAGTTTATAACTATGAACATGATGTATATAACTTTAAAGTTATATAACTATGTTCATAGCTATATAACTTTATATTTTATAACTATGTTCATAGATTATAACTATTTAAATACAACCGTGTTTACAGTTATGTAAAAACATGATTCTTTTTTTATTTATCTTATACACTTATTTTGTTTTGCATATTGTGCCATTACAATTTAAATAATTTTGCATAATGTGTGAGTGAAACCAAAATGAATACTGTTTTTAAATTTTATTAAGATTTTATTACAGATACAATATGCCCAATTTCATTAAATTTCACCTAGACAGTACAGAATTATTACTACTAGTAACTCAAATTGTTTTACCAATAAAAATTATCCAACTGAAACCATGTAGAGATGCTAGTAAACATCTGAATTCCCAAATTTTATTAAATTTCAACCAGCCAGAGCATTTGTTATAACTCATTTCAAAATATTTCTCTCCCTCACAGCACACACACACACACACACACACTGTTTAACTAAGAGAAAAATTTCAATTTTTCTTTCAAATCGAACAAATTAGACAAACTTTTCCAAATGTCAGATTAAAATGTACCTTTAAAATAGATTTTATAGAATTTAACTGTACAACAATTTTTTTTTTTTTTTTTCCCCATTTTAAGCTCACTTTTCATTCTACAAACAATACATAAGCAAAAATGTGGGCGGGGGGGAGCATTTCATTGTGTTGTATCACCATTTTGTTTCTGGTTCTGGTTTAAGTCAATCGAGAATACAGTTTAATCGATTAAGTCCCACATTGAGAAAGGAGAGTGAGATACAATATGAGCTAAATGTCAATTTTGAAAAAACAAAAACATGATATTCGGACAACAGGAGTTACTGAACAAAGTTACCATAAAAGGATTTCAACTGAAAAATGTCAAACACTTCACATATCTTGGATGCCACAACGCATGACTCAGAGCCAAAAAAAGAGGTAAAAATTAGAATAATCAGAGCAACAGCTATCTTAAGTCATGGACAAAATATGGAAGAGCCAAGCTATAAAGATACACACAACTGCATATTGTGGCTGTATCTTCAGCAGCATTTTCTATGGATGTGAGGCCTGGGTACTCCTGAGATAATCTAAAAGGAGGATATTAGCATTCAAGAGAAAGTGCTATAGAAAGATCTTGAGAATAAGCTGGATCCAGAAAGTGAACAATGAGGAAATATATAGACAGATACAACCAAAAGAAAAGCTGATCCAGAAAATAATCAAAAGGAAACACTACGTCTGTTTGGTCATATATGTAGAATGAACGATGAGAGGAAATTAAAAACACTACAGTTTGGGATGATTGAAGAAAAGAACAAAAGAGGAAGACCAAACAGAGAATGGGGCAATGAGATCATCAAATGGTGTGGAAACTCTGTACACAAACTGAGTCATCTTGCACAAAATAGAATGCAATGGAAGAATCATATAAAGATGGCATCACACACCTACGGGCATTGAATTCATGGTTGCTGTTGAGCTATATGATGTGCAGTCTTTGCAACGTGATATGTCCTTGGAACTTCAGTCCACTGTCCACGATCGCTCCAAGATTCTGAATCTTATCGACTTCCTGAAGTACAACTACACCAATACAGTACGTAGCCTTATATCTCTGTATCCTAAAGTGTAACACCTTACATTTATTAACATTAAAACTGCACCCTCACTCATTTATCCAAGCTAAATGTCTATTCAAATCTTCCTGTAGGTAATTAACATCAGCACTACTCCTGATAATTCTACCTAACACTGTATCATCAGCAAACATTTCTCAATCCACATGAAATTCTATATTCTATCAGTCCACCACATTAACAAACAAGTTAAACAGTAGGGCCTAAGAACAGAATCCTGAGGCATGCCACTAGTCAACTTACTTTTCAGACACATGGCTCCATCATATGCAACTTGTTGGTATCATTCAGAGAGTCAATCTCTAATCCATCTAACCAATATACTATATCTATTCCTATTCTCTGCAGCTTATACACCTACTTATCATGTGGTAAACTATCGAATGCTTTTGCAAAGTCCAAGAATTTCACTATATATGATTCTTCCTTATCCAACACATTTGTTACCTTATCATAAAACACAAGCAGATTGCTAAAACAAGATCTGCCCTTCACATACCCATGCTGACCAATCTATTTCTAACCAATTTTTCCAACACTTTGATCACAATTGCAAATATAAAGACCGGTATATAACTGGAAACTTCTGTTCTCAAACCATACTTGCAGAGAGGTATTATTCTGCCTTCTTTCCACTGCAAGACTTTCGTTAAATAACCAGGACAACGACATAGCTAACTCTTTGGCACATTCTTTTAAAATGTGTGGTGATATGTCATCTATTCCCACAGCTTTATTAACATCTAACCAAAGCAACACGATGCATCCGATTCTTTCATCTCTAATTCCTCTAATATTTGCTTCCCTTTTACATGATGCACAGCATCATTCACATCACTATGATATACACTGATGAAGTGTTTATTAAATAATTCCACTATATCATAAAAATCTTCACACGTACTAATATTTTCCACTTCGACTCTTGAAGGACACAATTACTCTACTAACATTAACAATACCCCCCCCCCCCCCGCCTCCTCTCTTCATCTTCCAATCCTTTGTGAAAATTCTATATCTTACCATTTCAAATCCTGATAGTATATCATCCTCAGTTAAACAAGTCTCACTTATGCCAATTATCTTGGGCATACTGATTCAATCAATGCTACAAACTAAGTTCTGATACTCCATACATTATATATGGTCAGTCCACCTAGATCAAATTATAATATGCAGTTTAGCATTTAGTGAAGAAGCAAATTAAATACAATTATAAATAACAGAATGGGCAAGTTTGGTATAGTGGAAACCACTCAAATAAATTGATAAAGGAATAACAGAGAAATCAGCCAACACACCAAACTGACAGAATAGGATACAATGCGCAAACCAATTTTAACATATGGATTAATGAATAGGTCAGAAATAAAACAGGTAAATGCAGGAAGATGAAAGCTGCCAACAAATGTCTATAACACATCATCATCAAATTCCTGCCATGTACCTTCAGGGGATGTACATGGTACATCCACATGATACTATGATGGTACTACATGAAACGGTTACATCATTAACTTCCAAAAGACAATTTTCCTCACAACTAATCTATTATCTGTCAAGCTTCAATATTATCAGATTTTATATTTCTATCTTCTAAGAAACTTTTTACAGTATCAATCCACTAGATCTTGCTCCACCTCTGGGTCTTTTTCCTATCAACCTGGCAAAGAACACTTGTTTTGCTAATCTTTCCTCTCCCATACCACTTGACATTAGCTCTGCTAACACACTCCTGAATGCTAACATTGTCATCTGTTCATTTCCCTAATCTTTCTCAGAATGCTCATATTTGTGGTCTCCAGGTTAATCAAGTGTTTTATATCTAACTCAACTCTCAGATCCACAAGTTAAAATTGGCTTGAACAGTGTTAGTCTCCTTTCGTTCATGCTTACATAGTGATCGGAATACATCATAAAAATTATGGATACAACTACCATGTTAGAGTAAAACTTTACTTTAAACTAAACCAAAACATACACTCGACATTTCGAGTTACTGACCAATCGTTACAACTATTGGCTTGACCTCTGGTGAGAAAAAAAACTTACTACATCAAAGCTAGAGTCCAATTATTATTATTATCTATTAGGTTACAAAATTAAATTAAGCTGGAGAGCAACATGTTTACAAAAAAAGGGAAAAAATTAATAAATAATAAATTTTAAAAAAATTACTTATATAAGTATACATATAAATTACAACCAAATGCTATGGATAGTGATCAATAAAAGCTGAAAAACTGCTTAGAGTCCTAAAGTCAGGGTTTGCTGGAAACTAAGTGGGCTGAATGTGTGCCATCCAAATTCTTGGGACTTTTTCTAACTGCCACCATTACTGTTAAGATTAGGGTGGTTAATCAAAATTTCACAGGCTTCTTTACATTTCCATTCATAGCAGATATCTGTATGATGATGCAAAGAACAAGTACTTTTCCAATCAATTTGGTGTAGAGTGTTAAGTGCATGATCTGAGTGGCCTGCTTCACCAAAATTGTTAAACATTCAAAAACGTTCTGCTTCAGCCAATAGTTGAGGGAATAGACAGCCCTGATTATCATCAACACTCAAGGAGTTGGTAGGTCATTTCCCCTCCTATATAAAGAACACACAACACTTCATAAACAAAACTAAAAACATAGCACTCGGCAAAAATGATTCATTAATCAGTTTTGATGTTTCTACCCTTTTCCCAAATGTCCTAATCAGTGAAACAATTCTTCTCCTATAAAACAAATTTCCACCCTACATTACGGCTCTCTTTGTCCAGGAATAACAGAGAAATCAGCCAACACACCAATATGAGTTTTGAGCAACATGCTCGATTCCTTTACTCTAAAACCTACAGTTTGGCTTAGATACATTGATGATGTTTTCGTTATCTGGCCACATGGATGTCGCCAAACATTAAACACATTTCTTAGCAAAAACCTGAACAAACAAAGAGTGCATATAATTTACTATTGAAATTGAAAATCAGAACTCGCTTCCTTTCCTGGATACACTGGTCACAACTCTTCCCTCACGTTGTCTATCTTTCACTGTTTACCACAAACCTACACATACCGGCCAACAGGGCCGAGCTGTGCGGTTGTGCAGATTGTGCACCACACAAGGTCGCTTGAAGATAGCGGGTGCCATTTCACGACGGGAAATAATAATATATATATATATATATATATATATATATATATATAAATTTTCTTATTCTTGAATTATATCGTACTATATAAATATCACAATTGCATAATGGACTACCACAAGGTCAGTTCTGGCTCCCATCCTTTTTAACTTATACATCACAGATTTGCCTAATACAGCCTCCAAGAAGTTTTGCTATGCTGATGACATTGCTCTAGCCACCAGACACACCAATTTTACTACAATGGTAGTAAATCTTAGCAAAACACAAGTTTCATGCTTCCACCTGAACAATAACCAGGCTAACAAAGAATTCATGGTCTACTTCAACCACAAACTGCTACACTACAACAGATTCCCAAAATATCTGGGCGTCACTCTAGATAGAACACTATCTTTTAAATCATATCTCATTAACACAGCATCCAAGCTAAAAACAAGAAACAATATACTACAAAAGTTATGTGGAACAACTTGGGGTGCCTCAGCAACAACGCTTCGCTCCACTGCTCTTGGCCTCATTTACTCTACAGCTGAATACTGCTCACCCATATGGCTGAACAGCGCCCATGTGTATTTGGTTGATGCCCAGCTTAACACCACTATGCACCTTATTTCTGGAACTGCAAAATTAACCCCAACCTACTGGCTCCCAGTGCTAAGCAACATCCTGCCTCCACACATCCGCAGATCCAACTTTCTTCTACATGAATACAGCAAAATCATGGAAATCCAAAATCTTCCAATCCATGAAGACATCCCACCCCTAGAAATAAACAGGCTAAAGTCAAGGCACCCTCCAATCTTAACAGCATAAAATCTTGCAGAGACAAGTTTCAACATGAAGGAGAAGTGGAAAGAGTCCTGGTGTAACACTTCAACAGGGATCTTCCATGAATTAGTGGACCCAACACAGATACCTTCATGTTTTGACCTACCTCGGAAAACTTGGTCTGCCCTTAACCGAATCCGCACCAACCATGGCAGATGTACACAACACCTTTACAAATGGGGCATGAATGCCTCACCCAGGTGTGATTGTGGATCATCCCACCAGACAATTAATCATATTACAGCAGAATGTGTCCAACATGCATACAGTGGAAACCTGGCACACTTCATCCATGCTACACCAAGTATAGTCGACTGGATAATCATCCTAGACATTCAGTTGTAGCCTATTCTTGATTCTTGAGTGTCTCTTTTATGACTGTATTATGTCTTGTTATTGTGCATGTCTATTATTATGTCCATATATATTAAGGATTAATGTAATGTAACTTTTCATGTGTGAGTCATACGCCAAATAAATAAATCACAATTACAAATTATAGTTAATGCAATAAAAATGAAATTTTAAATCAGTCAAATTATTATGAATTCTAAATAATCTAACAACGTTATTAACTTAATACACTACCAGTTTTTTATAATTTGTTTGAAGTGGTAAATAAAATCTGTGGTAATATCAATATTACCACAGATTTTATTTCACAGGGTAAGCATAGACTCAGCAAAAATTGTATAAATATTCTCGATTGTTTATTATATTTTTAGTGGAAATTGTTAGTTTAAGACAGACAGTGAATTCATACCGTCAACAGGGTACAGCATAGAGGCAGCCTGCCTAACGGCGCTGCTTAATAAGGGTGCTCGTTCAGCTGTATTACGGCAACAAGATATTTTACAAAAATACAGCGTTTAGTTTAGCAAATAAAAAAGTGCCATTTCCCATTGACAGTTAAATATGTGCTTATTATATTTTATTAATAAAAAAATTACAGTCATACATTCTAAAACTAAACATTTTAGAACCCACTTATTAGATACTTAAGGAAACAACCCATAAAGAATCATACGATGTGAATTTCATAAACTTTTATGGTATATATATATATATATATATATATATATATATATATATATATATATTAAATTATATTATGGATGAATTCTCCTACTCAAATTGCAAATCACTATCACCCCAACTTTCACATTTTACTCCCTGCAGTAAACAATACGCCCTCCACAACAGCAACTATACCGCAGAAACACAAAAAACAATTCGTTTTATCATGTCACTGAATAAGGTTCACAGACATTTGCAGACTGTGTAATATATTTCTCAACAAACAGTGCAATTAGAGACAACTGGGAATATATAAATACACACACACACACACACACACACACACACACACACACACACACACACATACACACACACACAAACACAAAACCATATGGTTTTGCTTGACACTACCCCATCATGAACGTGTTAAAACTAAGAAATATATTGTGAATACATTTCAGATATTATGGAAATCGGTTTAAGATAATTAGCATTTCAATTCAATTGTCAGATTGTTTTATTTGGGTCACGCGATCTTTTTTTAATTCTGCACCAATCATACGCACTTCTTAATAGTTGCTTTTTCTTTCCTGTCCTACAATCGCGCACATCTTTCACTTCTCATTAGTAATTTGTCAAGGATTGTTCATTACGTATCTCAAGTTTGTTTGATATAATGGGAAAGAAGATGACTCTATTTGGGTAGATAACTTTGATTACACACAAGGAAACTGCTCTCGAGGACAGAAGAAGTGATGGAGAATAGAAGCTTCTTGGTAAGTCATACCCATTTTCAGTTTTTTTCCCTGAAAACTTTAGTTTCTGAAAATCCCCGCATATCCAGTGGCATAGCTGGGGGGGGGTCCACCCCGGGCGGCACTTTGAACTTTTTTGAACTTTTGCAGTTAATTCTAAAATACAGTCTTGAGAACTCAGTTCCAAATACTGTATTGTAATAGTACGGCGAATTTTCCTCACAATTGCTGTAAATGTCGCTAGTTGAGAAGAGTTTTTCTAAATAAAATTTGATTAAGAATTACCTACATTACTATCAAATAGACTTCATACAATGTCATCAACGATTTTGCTAACAGAGAAGCAAGAAAAATAACATTTTAGAATATTGAGATTAAAGTTTTACTTCAAAAAAAAACATAGTGTTTTCGTTTATTTCCCTATACGTCGTTTTGACTTTTTGTAGTATTTTTGATGTGTATTGAGAAGGGCGGCAAACTCAGGCACCGCCCCAGGTGGCAATAGCTTTAGCTACGCTACTGTCTCGGACCACGATTTTTTAGCTTTAATTTTGAGAAAAAAGTGCGAGTTATAGTCGAGTAAATACAGTATTTTTTTTTAGCTTTCAAATTCTTAAGTATGGATCATTGGTTATAATAAAGCCACTTAAAAATAATATCAAGGAAATTTACCAGGCTCTTTTTGATATTACAGAAGATGAAACTAAAGATATCGATTCTAGAGTTCAGGCAGACAACTTAATTTCAAAGATTAATTCGTTTAAATTTATTTGCTCTGTTCATGTTTGGTACAAAATCTTAAGTCTCGTAAATGTTGCAAACAAAATAATGCAGAATCAGACATTTGATATAGGAAAAATTACAGAAAATCTTGATTATGTTATACAAGAATTAAATATTCACCGAACAGACCAATATTTTGAAAATATTATTAGAACTGCAAAAGAAGTAGCAAACAATCTTAATATTGATCCTATTTTTCCAGATATTCGCAAAAGAACAAAAACAAATATGTTTGGTTATAAAGCATCAGATGAGACAACGCATGATCCTACAAAATTTTAAAATAATTTTTTTCTTCGCGATTTTAGACACGACAATAACTTCAGTCACGGAAAGATTCATACTCTTAAAATAACATAGCGAGGACTTTAAAGTTAAAAGAGACATTAGCAAATTAAAAGATTGGAGCGATGAAGATTTAATGAAACATTGTAAAGATTTGCACTTAAAACTGAGCGACAATCAGGATTCCGAAAATTGCGATATTGATGGTATGACTTTATTTGAGGAATTAAAAACTTGGCAATGTTTTATTAAAAAAGAGTCGGCTCCTCAAGATGTTTTAAATTATATATACGAAAATAAATAAACCGACACGTTTCCGAATACTGTGATTGTGATGCGTATTTATTGAACATTACCAATATCTGTAGCATCAGGGGAAAGAAGTTTTTCAAAACTGAAATTAATAAAAAATTATTTGCAGTCAACAATGTCTGGAGAACATCTAACGGATTTATCAATCATATCAATTGAAAATAATATTATGCATTCATTAGACATTAAAGATATTATTAAAAATATTGTGGCGGCTAAAGCAAGACGAATAAATATGTAAAATAAATCTACATTTATCCTAATTGTTATATAGATAAAAGCATATCTCCAAATTATCTTTGTTATATAATATTTCTTTTTATATTAAAATAAAAGTAATTTTTGTTTATATATATATATATTATTGAAATTAGGATTTACTTGGGATGTATACATTTATAAAAATAAATTTAACTGACTAGAACCCGAGAAAGTATAACAAAAACCTTTAATACATCATGACTAGTTTCATCGGTGCTCCGACTTCTTCAGGTGAGAAATAAAAAACATAAGATATAAAAATAACAAGGTAAAAAACATGGACTTTCCAGCTTAATAAAAAGCAGAATAGTAATAGTCATATTTGAATAGGTGACCACGTGCTACCGTTGGCATGAGTTGAATGTGTGAGACAGCTAATTTTAGAGTGCCAGTACTGGATTACTGCGCTATGGGAATCAGGGAAATTGTAGCTTAGATTGTTGTTCAAATGTGAAGGGTCCAGAACTATTTCTTTTGATTCTATAATTCTTCTTTCAAATTCATCCTTGCATATATATAAATTAGTAGTGCGTTCCCGGTCAACTTGATGTGGCTGTTCTTCAAGGTTAGAGTTTGCCGAGAAGAGGACATGACTGGAAAGGGTGCTCGCTCGTGTTCTACTGAAAGAGATGTCACGTCTATGTTCCTCAAGACGAAGTGAAACAGATTTATCTGTCTGGCCAAAATAAGGTCGACCACAGTCGCACAAAATTTTATAAACACCAGAAAAATGCAGTTGGTTGTGTTTTGGTTGACTCAGAAAAGAATGAAGTTTTGGCAGAGTAGTATAGCTGGTCTTTAGGTTGAATTTCTTCAAAATCTTAGCTAGTTTTTTGAACTTCCTAGACACACAAGACTATCTCTCCGCTCTCTCCATCCCCTCATTCCTCGGTTGTACGGCTTGCCTAAGATCCATAAGGCTGACACTCCTTTAAGACCTATTGTGGAAGGGATTGACTCACCTGCGTACAATCTGTCTAAATATCTTGCAGCTTCTTTAAAACCTTTAGTTGGCAATTCCTCCTCATTCATCAAAAACTCTGAAGATTTCATCTCAAAAATAAAAAATTTGAATCTTTTAGACTCTGACAGAATGGTGAGTTTTGACATCGTATCTCTGTTTACAAATGTACCTACAGATGAAGTTCTGGCTCTTCTAAGGACAAGGTTTCTAAAAAAATGTTTGCTCTTCTAACTCATTGCATCAATTCTGGCTATTTCTGCTATGAAGATAAAATATACAAACAAACTAGCGGTTTAGCTATGGGCAGCCCTCTATCCCCAGTCTTAGCTAACATTTTTCTACAAGATTTTGAAGAGAAAGCTATTTCCTCAGCTACTTTGAAACCTAAACTGTGGTTAAGCTACATTGATGACATCTTCCTTATCTGGGGACATAGTTTAGAGGAACTGCAAAACTTTCTAAACCATTTAAATAACCAACATCAGAACATTAAATTCACATCAGAACTTGAGATTAATGGCATTCTCCCCTTCTTGGATCTAAACATCAACAGATTACCTGACTGTATTAAATTTTCAATTTTTCGAAAAACCACCCACACTGATAGATATTTACATGGTTCTTCTCATCACTTCCCACCTCAGAAACTGGGCATCATCTCCACCCTCACCCATTGACTCACCCCCACCCAATCCTATCACTCATATTTTGGCCAGACAGATAAATCTGTTTCACTTCGTCTTGAGGAACATAGACATGACATCTCTTACAGTAGAACACGAGCGAGCACCCTTTCCAGTCATGTTCTCTTCTCGGCAAACTCTAACCTTGAAGAACAGCCACATCAAGTTGACTGGGAACGCACTGCTAATTTATATACATGCAAGGGTGAATTCGAAAGAAGAATTATAGAATCAAAAGAAATAGTTCTGGACCCTTCACATTTGAACAACAATCTGAGCTACATTTTGCCTGATTCCCATAGCACAGTAATCCAGTACTGGCACTCTAAAATTAGATGTCGCACACATTCACCTCATGCCAACGGTAGCACGTGGTCACCTATTCAAATATGACTGTTACTATTCTGCTTTTTATTAAGCTGGAAAGTCCATGTTTTTTACCTTGTTATTTTTATATCTTATGTTTTTTATTTCTCACCTGAAGAAGTCAGAGCACCAATAAAACTAGTCGTGATGTATTAAAGGTTTTTGTTATACTTTCTCGGGTTCTAGTCAGTTAAATTTATTTTTATAAATACACACACACACACACACACACACACACACACACACACACACACACACACACACACACACACACATTCTGTTATATTTATATATCAAGGAATAAACATTTTTGAAAATTTTTATTATTAAAAATTCCTTATTAATGAATTTTAGTGATTACAATGTTCTACTACTGTTAAATAACATTTATTTTTATGTATGCGTATAAACTATTTTGTACTTTTAACAAAGTAAAATTTTTTGCAAAAATTTTTCATGGAAACTTATTTTATGGGGGCGCTGAAAAAACGTTTTGAACAAGGGCGCCTTCTACCTACGACGCGGCACTGACAGCCAATATATACATGCTAACTCATATCACCACCCAACACAAAAATTTGGAGTCATTAACAACCTCAAAAACAGAGCTATAATAATTTGCTCTAATGAAGAAGCTCTTAAACAAGAATTAAAAATTATCAGCAATACATTTATAAATAATGGCTATAGCAAAAATACTATTAATAAAGTTCTTCATAAAACTTCATTAAAAAATAATATAGATTACACTAAAACCATAGCTATCCCTTACATTAAATGGTTATCAGAAAAATTTAATAGAATCCTACATCATTATAATCTTAATGCCACTTTTAAACCACCTTTAAAATTAAAAAACATATTCAACTTCTCTAAAGATTCTCTTTCCCCACTGGAACATCTGGAGTTTATTGCATCTACTGCACTTGTAACTTACCTTATATTGGGGGAAACTGGATATACAATCACCATCCATAAGAAAGAACACAAACGACACATTAAATTTAACAATTTTGGTGAAGCAGGCCTTTCAGATCACGCTCTTAACAAAATCAGAACAAATTGACTGGAAAAGTACTTGTTCTTTTCCTTAACGACCTTAATGTGAAGGTCAAAACATCAAGTGTTTTGACCTTCACATTGGTTTATTTTGGTTTATGTTAAACTAAATTTTGTTAGTTTATGTTAAAGTTCTACTCTAACACGGTAGTTGTATCCATAAGTTTCATGATGTATCATGATGAAAATGGTTAGGAATACATCTAGTTTAGTGTTTTAACTAATTTCTCTCGTCTTTCATATAAATCTACTCAGTTGACTTCTTACCATTAATTCTGTTGTCTATTTCCTTATTTAATTTTCCATCTTCAGTAAAAGTTGTGCCTAAATAGCTGAAATTGTTTTACTTGTTCTAAAGATTCTCCTTTCAGAATGTAGTTGATGTTTTCAATGCTTCTGCCTATTTTCATTATCTTTGTTTTTTTATTGCTGATTTTCATACCAAATTTATCACAACAGTGATTATTCAATTAATTAAGGAATCTTGAAGACTTGTACTGGATTTATTTAGAAGTATAATTATCTACATATAAAGTAAGAGCTTTGATTAACATCTCCAATTTTGATATCAAGTTTAATACCACTTTATTTCAAAATGTAATAAGCAGAAGGGAGAAGTGAAATAACTGATTGTTTTGGGAGGCACAAATGACCTGAAAGGTGAGAAATCTTCAATGAGAAAGGATATAAAGAGTTGCTGAAAGATACAAAAACTGAAGAATAAGAAAGGTCTAAACTACGCCACTGTGCCAAGGTCAGTAAACAAACTTGATATCATTCATCATATAGAGAGGTTTAAGATCCCTCCCTGCCAATCTAGCTGACAAAATATGTATGAAAACATCTTGTAAACTAAATTCAAACAAAAAATTACACAGCAACCCAAAGAAAACAGAAAAACTGGCCCTCAAATCCCTAAAAAATAACCAGGACATTATTATCACAAAAGCAGATAAAGGGAATGCCACTGTTGTTTTAGATCGGACAACCTATATAGAAAAAATGAACCATTTCATATCGGACCACAACACCTACCAAATGGTAAATTACAACCTCCATGAAACGCATCAAAAAGAAAACAACTGAATTAATTAAATCCGCTAACACATGGCCAGAAGAAACAACTAAAAAACTAATACCTCATTATGCCTGCATGCCCAGAATTTATGGCCTGCCAAAAGTATACAAAACAGACACACCACCACTATGTCTGATTGTTGAAGGAATCGACAACCCGAATTACCACTTAGCCAAAAAATTAGTGGCCACACTCAAGGAATTGGCAGGTCATTCCCCTTCCTACATAAAAAATACACATTTCATAAACAAAATTAAAAATATTACACTCAACGACCAAGATCTATCAGTCAGCTTTGGCATAACCTCCCTTTTCACCAATGTCCCAATCAATGATACCATCTTGCTCCTACAGAACATATTTCCATACGACATCATGGCCTTCTTTGCCCACATACACCGCTACATATATTTCATGTGGCAAAACAATTTTTATCTGCAAAAAAGAGGTTACAGCCATGGGCTCACCACTCCCCCCCCACCCATAGCTAACTTAACTTTTATATGGAAGACTTTGAGCAACGAGCTCTAGAGTCTGCATGCCTAAAGTCCAAATTTGGCTCAGATATCTCGACGATATTTTCACCATTTGGCCCCCATGGCCGCGAAGCACTAAATACATTCCTTAACTACCTGAACAAACAACACAAACATATCCAATTCACCACTGAAATAGAAAAAAAAACAACTCACTTCCATTCCTAGACACAAAAACTAGGGGTCATAAGCACCCTTAAACACAGAGCTCAAACTATTTGTTCAAATAAACAATCTTTAAACCAGGAATACGAGATCATCAACCATACCTTTATAAAAAAATGGATACGGTAAAAACTATTCACAAGATCCTCCACAGAGATACCACTAAAAACAAAAAAGACTTCAAGAATGCTATTGCCATACCATCTTACTATGTTACAGGCATTTCCAGGCATTCACATGTTACAAGCATTTCCGAAAAAATAGACAGAACACTACACAAATACAACATCAAACCACCTTAAATCCCCGACAAAATTAAGACACCTACTCAGTTCTTCCAAGGATCCTCTTCCACACCTAACCCACCCAGGGGTTTACAAAATACAATGCACATGTAACCTGCCATACATAGGAGAAACAGGGCGAATCATCCCAATTAGGAAGGATGAACACAAACGACAACATTAAATACCTCCATTTTGGAAAAACTGGCCTTTCTGACCACAGAATTGATTGGAAAGGTACCAAGTTCCTACACAGCACCAAAACCCCTGGTTCAAGAGGAAATTTAAAGAAGCATGTGAAATGCTCAAACATAATCCAAATCTGAACAAAAATGATGGTCTAACCATTCCAAGAATGTGGAGGACCTATTTGCAACCGTCATAGCAACCACAAAAAAAAATCTCAATACAAGAAGACTTGGTGAAGTTTTTTTCCCCTGAACATTCAATAAAAACTCGAACTGTACAAATCCAGAAGAAAATTGTAGTATAACAATATGAACTGTACAATTCCAGAAGAATCTTAGTACAAGAGGACTTTAGCAGAGTTTATTGTAGTTTTTTATTTATTTTATTTATTATTTTTTTATTTATTAATGTATTAGTACTATTTTTTTCTTTTCTTTTTTTATCACTAGAGGTCAGGCTAAGAAAAAGATTAATTAACAGCATAGATTTAATTTACTTTTATAGAGTGCAAGAGCATGTAACTTGGTTTCCTATACACATGTATCCTTCTGATGACCTCAATACAGCGGTCTAAACGTTAAGTGTTATTTTATTAATAATAAGTAAAATAATCATTTCAATACCTGTGTTTTGTGTCCCTAAATTCATAAATATGAATACTGATCACTGTGTAACCTTAAAAGAAAGAAGAATAAGAAAGCAAATGGATTTGATTTTTATGGTGCAAAGACATCCAAGACATCTGAACGATGTCAGAACACAGGTGATAGCAGCACATATGGTAAACAGTTAGTAGGACAATCACACATTCATGCCTTTGGCAGGATTTGAACCCTTGCCAACCAGACCAGCGTGAATTCAGAATAGATGTCTGCAGATTGTCATTTAATGAGAGTATGGAAGTGCAAAATAGAAACTAGACATATTGGGGTGGGGGGTACAATCAAACAGGTGTCTGGCCACTCCTGGAACAAATGAGTGTGAATACAGAAATGCCCAAAATATCTCAGAAATAAGAAGAGGTATTTTTGTCATCAGTCATAGCTCGACATGCCCAAAAATTATCAGCATCAGTAAGACGTGGTTGACAGAGAATGATATATTTACAGGGTTAGAATGTAAGGGATATTGTATTTTCAGAAGATAGGAGAGGAGCAGGACAGGAGGGGAGTCGTTATTAACGATAGCTAAAGAACTTCAATCAACAAACAGAGGTTAAGGAGGATTAGAGATTGGGGGGGAGGGGTATTTGAGGTGGGCCTGATATGAGATCGAGGCCAATAGAACAAAATACAATGTTGATTACTGTTATATACCTGGAGGTCCAGAGGAAGATGTGGATGCCATGAATCAATAGATTGGCACAATAAATGCAGGTAGAGCAATTATCATGGGAGAGTTCAACTATGGGATATAGATTGAAAGGAGGAAAAGGCTCATGACAAGATGGAAAAGGAACTTATACATATACTCAGTGATAATTACCTGAAACAGTACATAATGGAGGGGACCATGGGTTTGAGACTGTTGGATCTGGTAAGAGCATCAGAAGATCTATCTATAACCAGCAGCAACAACTTGTTCTGGAAAGTGAACAAGCAGTCTTGTTTTGAGAGGTTGCTCAACATGTTGAATTCTCTGTCAAGGAAGGATTTTACGTGGAACTATACAGCTGGAAATTATGACAGACTTAGGTAGTAGCTTGGAGTAGTGCCATGGCATAATAAGTCACAAGGAATGAATGTCAGTGATGCATGTGGTCAGGGATTGTTTGAGACAGGTAGCATCAGATGCATATCCAGGGCAAGGGGTATAAACTGAATAGGGATTAAATAGATGAGTAGCAATATTAAGCAGAAGCTGCAAAAAACACTGTGGAAGGAATATAAACAAAAAGATTATCAATATACTCACAGGCAATAAGGTTAACTAGTATGGTATGGAAGGTTAAATCAAATTATGAGAGAAAATTGGCTAGGCAGGCCAAAGTAAATCCTAAAGAGTTTTTTTCACTATATTAGCAAGTAAGAGAAACAATGATTAAGAATCATTATGAAAAATAACTTTCCTCAGTACTGATGGAAGGAAAGTGACAGAAGCAGAAGAAATGGTTGAGATGCTAAGTGATCACTTTGCAAGGGTGTATCAACCAGGTGGAGGCTTTGCAGTTACTGATATGACAGAAGCTGATGTAAGAATTCAGGCATATAAATTAAAGGTATTCAACAGATTGAAAAAAATCAATGTGAATACAGTAGTTAGACTTGACAGCATTATGCTTTTATGTCAGCTTGTATGCTACGAGAATTTGCAAGAGAGCTCTCTGTGCCTCTCTTGCATATTGCATCACTCCAGATTAAACGAAGTTGTTTAATCTGGAGTGATGGTTAAGGTTTTGAAAAAAAGTGAGTTAAAGGTCAAATCCAGCAATGGGTGGATGGGGTTGTAATAGTATGGTGGGCAGCATGTCTTTGTAAAAGGTTGGCCTGCCTTAGAAATTTGCTAATGTTTTATAATACAGGGACAGCAGAATTGTATAAAGGAAATGGCTACATCATGATACTGCTGAACTTCATAATGACATTTGACAGAATGCCACGTGGAAAACTATTACATAAGTCAGAGCAAATGGGAATGGATATGAGGCTGGTGGCATATATAGGAGGGGGGTAGGGCTGACAGACATCAAAGCGTAGTGTATGGTGGAGCAGAATTGAGGAAAATGAGAGCAACTAGTGAAGTACCTCGGGGGGTCTGTACTTTAGTGACTACTCTTTAATTTGTACATTAATGATATAGCAGAAGATTTAGATAGGGAGATATTCAGATGTTTGCTAATGATGCAAAACTGGGGAGGGCAATAGTTGAAAAAGGTGATGTAGAAATCCTACAGGATGACTTAAATAAATTTGCAATATGGGCAAAAGTACAATGGTGGTCAATTTAATGTTGCAAAATGTAAGGTAATGCACATTGTTGAAAAAATTACATAGTTTGTACCACATTGATGTAACTGGATTACAGGAAATTGATGAGGCAACGGATCTGGGAGTGATATTGGATAGAGATTTGAAGTTTAGAGGACATATTGCAAGTGTTGGAAAAATGGCTAACAGAATTACTAGGTAACATACGACTTGTGGATAGCACCGGATGGGAAGCTAGTATATTCTCGTCTGTCTGCTCTTCCACAAAGAGCCTCTCATCACTGAATTGGGAATAACTTTTCAGCCTCTTTTTCAAATCAATGTCGATGTTTGGTTTCTTAACAAACACTACTCTGAAATCGTCGGCAATGCTCGATGGTGAGACGTTTCTGTTTTTGTAGACATTCACGCTAACATACGACTTGTGGATAGCACCGGATGGGAAGCTAGTATATTCTCGTCTGTCTGCTCTTCCACAAAGAGCCTCTCATCACTGAATTGGGAATAACTTTTCAGCCTCTTTGAACATCCTAGAATTACTAGGATGTTAAACACATTGACAAGTAAAGAACAGGAAGGTTATTACCCATGTTTATAAGGCTATGTATGATTCAGCCACATGTTGACTACTGTGCACAGATTTGGTCACTTCGGTTTCTTGGAGATCAGGAGGTGAAGAGGATTCAGAGACATATGACCAAGCTAGTGACAGGTCAGTGGAATGCTCCCTATGAGGATAGATTTAGGGTGTGTGGATTGCATAGTTGGGTTAACAGGCAGAGGGGAGGGACATAATAGAAACTTATAAGTTTCGGGATTGACACAAAGTTTTCAATTCATGAGTAGCAGGGTGAGAACAAGGTGTCACCT
The DNA here is from genome assembly GCF_054136105.1 of Typopeltis vanoorti. Classification (NCBI taxonomy): domain Eukaryota; kingdom Metazoa; phylum Arthropoda; class Arachnida; order Uropygi; family Thelyphonidae; genus Typopeltis; species Typopeltis vanoorti. The sequence continues at coordinate 122,198,675 of NC_143554.1, forward strand.
CTGGAAGTTGTGTAAGAGTGTGGTTAGTAAGGGAATGTAGATAGGTTCTTTGAAGAGTGGTGAATGAGTTGAATGGATTGCCAGAGATAGCTGTGAGTACACCAAAGTGAACAAGTTTATGGAGAGGTATGACAAGTAGTGTGTGTGTAAATAACAGTTAGTGTGTGTCTCCTGCAATGAGTCTTTGGCTCCATGGAGACACCAATATAATAATAATAATATAATCCATATATTGTATATGATTAATGACAGTGGAGATAATGTACATCCTACACCTGATTTAACATCAAGTGAACATAAAGTGAACATCATGTCAAGTAATGCTTGACATAATGTTCACTTACACCATATAACTGTAGCATTTTGAATAGCTTTCCTCTTGGCATCTTGTCATATTCCTTTTCCAGGTTTATGAAACTTAAATGCAGATCTTTGTTATATTCTCATAATTTCTCAACTATTTGTCTTAAAGTGAAAATTAATCATTTCTCAAGTATACATACTTGCATAAATCTTACCAGGAACACTCAATATGGAAATAGCTGTGTAATTCTCACATTCAGTTTTATTTTCCTTTTTACAAATAGGTACTATAAGATTTCTACTCCAATCATCCAGAATCAGACCCTGTAACAACGGCTTTCTGAACTATGCAGTGCAGCCACTGTAAAACTTTTATACTTCCATATCTGAGCATTTCTGGTCAAATATTATCTAATCTAGCTGCCTTTCCACAGGTTTTTGATTATGTTTTCTACTTCAAGTATTGATATGAATTCCTAATTGCACTCCTGTTGAGTGTTTTCTATCACTGTGCTGTCACTAGTGATAGCAATCTTTCAAAATAATACTCCAGACATCTATGTCCATAACACATGAAATGGTATTAAATAAAACATTTCTTTCTTGGAGTGAAATGCAAGTTGAAATATGGAACATAACAAAAAAGTTATTCTCACAAATTTATTTTGTGTTATAAACATTCTGTTTAGTTTGCTTTATCTGGCAATACAATCAGCTCTCACTATGTATTGAAAAGTCCCAGCCAAAACCCTATAATTGCATGCTATGTTAATTTTGTAATAGTTTTATGATGTCATATTAAAGAAAATTCACATAGCATACCTTCTATTATAACTACTTCTTTGAGTTCCTATGGCTTTATCACAGAAACGTTAAATTGTAGTTACTCAAACTGTCTTTCAGAGAGATGCATATCTACAAATTTTATGCACAATACTGCTTGATAAAAGCACATTTTTTATGGCTGGCCAGCTTAGTTTTTTCTCTCTAGCTCAGCAAATACTAGTCACTGAACATACACCACATAGATAAATTTTAGAAAGATACTGCATTTAGTGTTACAAATATATGGGAGAATGCATTCATGATCTGGTAATGAATAGATTTATTCAGAAATATTTATTTCTCATATTTTAAGAACATTTTTACAGCTTCCTGGTTTTTGTGCTAAAATTATGAAGAACCAGTTCATAATAATTTTCCTAATGGAGAGATTAGAAATATTTTTTCATGGTATTTTATAAAAATAACAATAAAAATCATCCATGTAATTCATCCTACAATGTTTTCTCACTCCTATGATCTAAGCCAATCATTACAATGAAGGGAAAAAAAAATATGAATACATACCTATCCATATGAATGATAAGACTAATAGCTTCAAAGAGAACAGCATTTTTAGCATTTGAATGCTGAACTTTTTTTGACTTTGGAGGCTCTTGAGCTTTATTAAGAATTGTTTCAATACATTCATTAAGTCGACCTCTAACACCAGGATCATCTGGAAAATAAGTCAAATACTATATGGAATGAGGTTTAAATATAAAAACAAAATTCAATAATGAATCAGAACTCTACAAAAGAAAAATAATTTGATTAGAAAGCACACAAAGTGAAGATTAATTTTTGATAGTGTCATTTACGAAATTTTTTTGTCAGTTGCATTCATAAAAGAATGAAGTCTTAGAATACATTACTACCAAAAATGGTTCAAGAGCTAGATAAGCCAAAAAGTCCTTATAGGACCACATATAATATTTTGATCCTTTTGGTAAGCATTAAAATAGCATGCAGTGCAAAGTGGGATTTTAATTCATAACAAAGAAAAGAATCAAGGTAAAGTGTGGAGGTACATGATTTCAAAACTGACTCCTAGAAAAAAGTAACATTTTACATTCACTACTGATTAGCTTGAAGTAACAGAGCAGGAAAGAATGTTATTGTAAAGAAAAAAAATGTGGTAGATAACAAAAATAATCAGCAATATACAACAGTGTATTAATGATGACAAATCTCTGGACTGATATTTTATTGGAAATGAAAATTAGGCTTTGAAAAAATGACTATTATTTGGGTATCTCCATGTATCCTTCAAGATGAACTTCATCTGACAATCCAGTTCACTCATTCCTAACTCTCCTAGCCAACAATTAATTCTCACACTATTACTAAACACATTCTTACTCAATTTTCAGGGATGAGCCCTTGTTTTCTAGCCTCCTACTCCATGCTAAAAATTTCTTCTATATGTATTCTATAAAATCTCTTTAGCAACTTAGATGTTTCTATCATATCTCAAGCAACTTAGATGTTTCTATCATATAATCCATATATTGTATATGATTAATGACAGTGGAGATAATGTATGTCCTACACCTGATTTAACATCAAAACATCTTCCTTTACCACATTCGATTCTGACTGCTGACTTACCACTCAATGAATCTTTTCTAACTAACAATAAAATTCTGCAAACTATATACCACCCTCTCAACACACACTTATAAGTATATACAGTTCCATCTCTAACACTTTTTCCAGACAGTGTTGCATATACTGTAAGTTTCTAAACTGTGTCTTTTCTATAGTTATTTCCATGGTTGCTGTTCAGCATAACTACAATCTCCCACTAAACAACCTGCAATAATATCAGTAACATTTGCCAAACATCTAATTACAGCTGAATAGCTAACCCACTAATTTCATTCATCTTTCATTATATCTATCTCAGTGTTCTCTGAAACAGCCTTCCCATGAAGTATTGCTTTAGCTATAGGTTACAGCCAATAGTTCTTTAAAAAATAAATATAAACATTACTTTTTTCTTGACTCTTGCCCACACATAGTATTGATTTGCTACAAATTCTGCAACCTTTAGTGCATAGGGATGACATAGAAAGTTGACTTTCATTACCACAAACTTGTAGGAAATACAGTAATAGTATGTTAGTGGCTAGTTAACTATAGTGAACATTCGCTTTAGCATATCACTGTGCCTACTGATTCAGTCAGGACTTTTCAGCAGTTTTTTTTTTTTTTAATAACAAGTAAGTTTCTTATAATGGGATTTGTTAGTCAACTGTATACAGAGTGCACTGCTACTACTACATGTATCCAATGCAATCTTTCTTATCAGAGAGAGAGAGAGAGAGAGAGAGAGAGCTATTATACATTCATTCCAGGCTATATAAAGCAGGCAGGCAGGTACCAAGGAATAGAATGTTTAAAACTCAGTGTGGCAACTGTGAAATTCAAGTGGCTGAATGTGGTATGATAGCCAGTGCCAGAGGAAGTATAAAAAGCTACTCAGGAGCATTGATACACAATCATTTCAGCAGTGTACTAACAATGGTTAACAGTCAGAAAACATCCAACCAACAGCAGCTTTTAAAGAGTTAAAAGAACTGTGAGGTCTAATAACAGGCCATAATTAACAAAGGGTAATACAATGCAACAGTACTCTTCACAGAAATACACCCTCTGTTCTTTTGTGAACTTTTCGAAAATAGAAGAAACTAGTGGCACCACCTGTTGTATCTTTTTGTTGTTGAAAGCAGCAACCTTCATTAGTGTTGTATCAACTGTTTATGACATTTGTTTCATTAGAAGCTGAGTTATTATAGTGCCAAGAGTGACAGCGTGTTTTTACGAACAGTCGGAAAATGAGTTTCAGAGAGCTGCAAATGACTTTAGTGTTAAACGTGGTAAAAGTTTTACTGAAATGCATCAAATACATCAAAAAACATACAGTGATGAATGCTTATCCCATACTCAAGTTTACGAGTGGTTTAAGCGACTTCAAAGTGGTCGTGAGACGCTTGAGGACGATGAAAAGCAGAGCCATCTAAAAATTGGACTGAGCGAAGTTAACTTCTGAAAATTGTGTGATTTCATCAAAGAAAACCCGAAATCGTCCCTGAGATTGATTGAAGATGAATTGGGGATTCCAAAATCAACTGTGCACAACATTTTGACCGAGAGTTTGGGCCTTCGTAAATTGAAATCGTCCCTGAGATTGATTGAAGATGAATTGGGGATTCCAAAATCAACTGTGCAAAACATTTTGACCAAGAGTTTGGGCCTTCATAAATTGAATTCGTGATTTGTTCCCGCAAGTTCACCGACGACCAAAAAAGCATCGAACTGAACACAGCAAGGACCTCAAACTTTCTTGAAACAATCGTTACTGGTGATGAAACGTGGTGTTTGAGTATGAGCCCGAAACAAAGCACCAGAGTGCTGAGTGGAGATCACCAGAAGAGAGGCATCCAAAAAAAAAGTCGCTTGGAGAAGTCAAAAGTAAAGACAATGCTGATTTGTTTCTATGATTCCAAGGGCATTATCCACAAAGAATTCATTCCACCTGGCCAAACATCAATGGTGAGTCTTATCTCAAAGTTTTGAAGCGAATGATAGCGAGAATTCGTCGCATACGGCATGAATACCATGATGCAGGCAGCTGGTCACTTTTGCATGATAAGCACCATCTCATTGTTTGAACATTGTGGGACAGTTCTCAGCAAAAACCAAGTTTGTGTGTTGGATCACTTGCCATATTCACCTGATTTAGCACCCTGTGACTTCTTTCTCTCCCACCGACTTCATTTGTCGATGAAAGGAAAGCGATAAGACACCACTGAAAACGTTCAAGCGACAGTAATCACGACCCTCAACAGTATTTTATTATTATTTGACACCTCCAGGGAGTCCAATAACTCATCGAGGGAGAGCACCTGCTCTATAACTTCATTCTCCACTATTTAGTCACCAACTGACAGGAACTGCACCAACGCCATCTACCACTGACCACCACTGGTATTTCCACAGACAATTGCAAACATCCATGACAAGGGCGGGATTCGAATCCGCAGCCTTTTGCCTAGAGAGCGGATATGCTATCCACTCGGCCAGCCAGGCCAGGCCAGTTCAGTTCAGTTTCTTTTTGGACAGAGGTTGTACATTAGGGCAGAGCAACAGACATCACAAAATTCCAGCTAACAACTATAGGTACAGCAGGCACAGAAACATTGATAATGGATGCTTGAGGAATGGATAAAGGTAATCTGATCAGATAGATCATGGCTCCAGATGCTCCATACCAACAGCAGGGCAAAGGAAGCACCAAACAATGAACCCACTATAGCAGGACCACAAATGCACTCCTCATCACAAACATACACAAATTAGCTAGAATAAAGTGTATTTAGTAAGATCACTTCAAAACTGAGAAAGCTTGAGGCAGTTATTAACAATTATGCTGATTGTGCTTACTAAAATTAAATTGATGATTTAAAAGTTCAGGTCAAAAATCCAGTAGGTAAATGGATTAATTATTACTAATACAGTGGTTCAACATAGAGATGTGCATGCATGCATGGAAAGTAGATGAGAAATTAAAATAAAAATTAAAGAACCATGTTATTTCTGATAATAATGACTTCACATACTGGTTCAGGAGACACCAAGTAAATCCTTAAAAAATGTAAGAGTTTGATTTTGAGCAGGATAAAAATGAATATCATACTGAAAGAAAAATATGTAAGAAAGTTGATGATGATGAATCAATGTAGCTGGCATGTCACTCCTCTGCTGCATCCTTAAGGGATATTTTTTGTCTGTAAATTTGTGTTCATGGAGCTGGTTTGCTGCTCTGAGGGATGAAAACCCTCTACCTATGTATGAGACAAGCAAACTCACTATATCACAGACAAGATTCAAACCTGGGTTTTTCCAACCAAAGGCTCGTCTATACAACTGAACTACAGAGGTTCTAATTCTTACTTATTGTTCAATATATATATATGTATTCTGGTCTATACAAGCTTACCATATATATTTATTTACATGCCAGCAGACTGAATCTTGAATCTAATAAACCCAGATTCAAGAAACCAAGAAGTTTTTAGCTATTGCAATGAATATCTTTGAAGTCAGTACAGAGTGTTTTTGTAAGAATTGTCAAATTTGAAAATTTAACTTCATGTAGAATAAAACAAATCATTCCCTTGCAACTACTCCTCTCTCGATTCTAAAAACTTCATTAACATCTCTGGCCAGTCTTTAACAAACAGTGAACTTCTGTATAATCCAAGAAAAGGTTCTAAGTTATACAATCTCTTTTAAATCCTTCGCAGCAATGGATTTTCTTTTTAATATCGATAAAGACCTTTGTAACATTCCTTACCATACCACCAATAAAATTCATTTTGAGGTAGCACATTTAATATCTAATACCACACCCGTTTCTTCCAATTTAAGTAGATGTGTAATTTTTAGCTCTCTTTCTATCAGAATAATGATAGACAATATTATAAGAAAAGGCTGTTGGGTCCATAAACCTCAACCTTACTTTTAGGGAATCATTCTACTTACTGCTACATTTTCAGATATTCTACATGATCTTAAATTAAACAAGTTTTTAGATGGAAAAACTGTTTGTCATAGTTGAGCACCTATAAGCAGTCCTAATACAAGCTAGCAAAACATTTATCTTTCTGCTTTAAAAATATAATTAATTATCTTCCTGTATAAAGAAATTCTGCAGACTTCAAAAACAAGATCGCTGGCTTTATATACCTCCAGAGACCATTTAATAAGTTTAGATGTGTTTTCATTTATGTTTAATGGCCTGTAATGACCAAGTAACTTGGCTTTTTCTGAAATAATCACATTTCATGGCTGAAACCTGATTTTTGCTTATGATAGGGTAGTTAATTCTAACTGCACTGTTTGCTATGTCTGTAAATTACAAGTATTCTTCTGATTGGCTTTCCAGTTTTGCAAGATGAAAACCTGACTCCAGAATGAAAACCCCTTCTATCTCCATATGAGGCTAGCTAACTCATGTAAAGTCAAGTCATGATAAAGGTTGCATTTTTAGTAAATTAAAGTTTTTATTCAAACATGGTAGTTGTCTCCATAATTTCCAAAAATGCATTCGGATCACCGTGCAAGCCTAAAAGAAAGGATTCATGATAAAGGTTCTTTGTGTCCTAGACAGGATTTGAACCCAGGTCTTCCCAACCAAGGGAACTGATTTTACTATTAATAAACTTTGCAGAGAGAAAAGCACAGGTTCTCCACTCACTTACCCAAGCCAACTATTAACATCAATACAGGAATTTTTAACACTGAACAGCAATGTCTTCAACAACTATTTCCTGTCTTTCCATGCAGTTAATTCACAGTTTAAAACTTCTCCTTGTCAGAATTAGATTCCCCCCACACACACACACTCTAGAAGTAGAAGCCAATAATAGTCTTCTTTTCTTAGATGTGCTAATCCTGAGAGAGCCTGATCATGAGTTTATAGTTCTCTGTCTACAAAAAAAGAAAACCTACACATGAATATACATCAATGTCGCTTACCATCATCATCCTTCTCAAAAATTTGGCACTATTAAAACCTTAGTTCATTGTTCTGGTATGAATGCTTAGATGTTGAACATCATTCATGTTCATAACTTCTTTTAACAGTATTACAACACCAAACCAACTAAATTATAAAAAAAGATATGCATTAACAGGCTTATATTATATGTTACAGTTAGCACATGACAATGAGTAAGTAAACAATTCAAACTGTAAAGGACAAAAGATCTAAAATCCTGATTTGGCACCCTCAAATACCATAAAAAAAAGAGAAGTGTTACAGCTATGTAGCAGGTGATCTTAAGATAAGTCTCCCAAATTTCTGACAAATTAATGCAACCATACTTGTTCAGGCTAGGAGAATGCTTCACAGCCATGGCGAACTCTAAAAATAATCTTACTGACTGTAAAACTTCTATAAAGCAAACTGTTTTCTTTCATCTAATCCTGTAAGAAGTGGTGTCCAAAGTGTGGTCTGCCAATCCGACTTGACATAATAATGGTAGCAAATGCATTTTTTTTATATTCTCCAAGGTGGATGTTAACAGATCTTCCTGTCTATCCATAATAGGCCAAGTCAGTCACATGGAACTTCATACACTGCAGGATATGCTAGGAGATGGAGTTTAACCTTAGCAGAGCAGATCAGAGTTGCTAATTTTGACATGTGATGTGAAGGTTATATTTTATTAATACTTTGGCTATTTTTTTCAGATAGACCTCTGACATAGGGAATAGGGAACTTAAAGTTTTTAGAGTAAGCATTCTCCTAACCTGAACAAGTATGACTGCATAACTTTGCCAAAAATTTGAGAGACTATTATCTTAAGATCAACTCCTACATAGATATAATACTTCTTTTTTACAATATCAAAGAGCACCAAATTAAGACTAGATCTTTTTTTCATTATAATTTGAATTGTTTTGCTTACTCATTATCATGTTACTGTAACATGTAATGAGCTCTGAAAATGCTAGTTTGAAATCCAGTGAAATATAAGACGGTTAATAAACATCTTTTTTTTTTATAATTTAGTTGGTTTGGTGTTATAATGCCATTAAAATAAATTATGAACAATGCTCAACAACTTGAGGCTGTCTATTAGATCAATGTTGTTTAGAGGAGGAAATATACTTCTAGAAATAATACTTGTCTAATTTTATTTATTTATTTTTTTTTTTTTATATTTTGGAAAAAAAAAAAAAAAAAAAGTTAAATTATTACATGAATATTTAGCCTTGGTCATCATGGCATCTTGCAGGCAGAGTTTATGAACAATCTTAAAGTTCTATCTGGAAACCTTTATGGATGTAATAAAAAAAGCTTGTTCAGTCAGCTGAAAATTTAAAGATGATGTCTCCAAGATTTTTGGTAGGGTGAATAGCCATATTTACTTAGTTCAAGAAATCATATTTATTTAGATTCAGATACTGTGGGGCCGGGGCATGTCAGGAAAAAATTACACGGGATAAAATTGCACTGCAAAAATTACATGAGTACAAAATTACACAGGGAAGAAATTAAACAACGAAAAAATTACACAACGAAAAAATTACACAAACAAAAAATTACACATAGATAAAAAATACACTAAGAAAAAAATTAAAAGGAAAAAATACACAAGTAAGAAATTACACATAAAATAAAATTTACCAAAAATTGTACAAAATTTATAACCAGCAAGGGGTAAATCACTAGTGCAGATTTGACAAGGGGATTAGGAAGGTGGTCGAGTTGGAAACTCAAAATGATGTAGTGATTAGCTACCCTAATTAGTACTTACCTCAGATTTACAAGGAATAATTTCCTAAGGTAAAGCCAATCAACAATTGTTAATCACCATGAACTGCTCAAAAATTTCTAAGAATTGTTTGGGTGAAGGTATATTAAGTAAATTTTTGTCTTACATTCTTCAGTTCTAGTTTAGTGATTCGTAATACAACTAGTGTATAACGTGCGAAGTAATAAATTTCATGATTTTTTTTTTTTAATTAATTTTTAATTTACCCATGGCTGATTTTGAGTAAGGCATTAGTAATATATGTGGTCAAATTATAATTTATCCAATCAATCATTTGCAGTACACATTAAAATGTACACATTAAAAGTGCAATCACTTGCACTTTTACCAGAAGAAGAAGCGTTAGAAACATTTTTAGAAGTTGCTGATCTGTTCTCTAATTTAGACGAATATAATGAACAAATCGAACAAGTTCTCCTTTACTTCGAACGTACATATATTAGAGGTTGACAACTCAGGAACGGCACTTATAGACAACCTCTATTCAATATTTCTACTTAGAACTACACTCTGCAGCCAACTGTATAGCTAGAACTACAAATTGTATTGAAGGATGGCACTATGGACTTCAGTTGCTCTTTCAGTGCCCATCCAACTGTTTGGAAATTTTTGGATAACATTGTTAAAGAATTATCATTACAACATACAAGCTATTTGCAGCATTTAACTGGTCAACGAAACCCAGGATGTCATAAGTACATTTCATTAAAATATATATACAACGCATTTCAAATATTGTACAAAATTATGACTCTAATAGACGAATGGATTCTTTGCGTTGTATAGCTTATATGACTTAGTGTTTGTTTTTTATTATTTTTTAAAATAAAAGTAATTTTTGCAATATTAAGAAAGTTTATATGTTTAATTTGACAACAAAATACCAATAATATTTTAATGGAATTAAAGTCAACAGGTAAGTCTTATAAAGTATTACAAAATTAACGAAACTCTTATCTGAAAATAAATATAAAATTCATCAAAAAAATTTAAAAACTAAAGTAAAAAACTTCGGTGTGAATATTCAAATTTGTGTAATTTTTTCTTAGTGTATTTTTATCTATATGTAATTTCATCCCTGCATAATTTCTTCCTTGCGAAATTTTGGCAGTGTAATTTTATCACGTGTAATTTTAACATGAAACCAGCTGTGGCATACTTCAGAAACAGTCTCTCAGATTTGTATTTACATTTATCCCTATTATCTCTATAATAGGGAGGTCTCTCCCTCATCCCACCCCACCCAGAATTTGGTGTTTGTGTTGGTAACATGGTCTGCAATCAAATAACAGCTGTGGTGCAGATAAGAGACTTAATCTAATCATTCATCCAACTGGATACTGACCATTCATCCAATTTGACCAAAATATGGAAGTTTGTAAGAGCAAACATACTGTAGGCACCAAGATGATCTAAGTGAAGTTCTTATGTGAAATATTAAAAGATCTAAAATCTTTTAGGTCTTAAAAGATCAATAATCTTAAAATTTCACATGAACTTAAAAAAGAACATGAAATTTATTCTGCAGTGCTCCACCCAGATTCCGATGAATACTGTGTAATTCTTATTTTTTTTGGGGGGGGTGACAATGAAGATTGTAGAGTTCTGTTGATTTTGTAAAGGAAAAAGCAAGCCATTAATTAAAAGGTATCCTGGATGTGATTAATTTCTGTGGAGAGGCTAGCATAGTCAAATGTATGGTTCTAATTCTCTTAACTAGTTTTAACATAATACAACACTGTCAGGAGAGATGATCCTGTAATAGATGTACCTACCAGTGTTCGGGGGGGGGGCTTTTTTTTTTTTTTTTGTGTGTGTGAACAAAGTAATGATCTGCTGAGTAGTCGGAAGACTAGAATGTCAACGAACAACAATTATTGTTTTCTTATTCTATGGCAAAATGGGTCTCAGGATGTTGGCTGTTGAAGTGTGCTAAAAATGGTTCCAACATATTCAAGCCACATGGCCAAATGGACTGCACATTGTCAATATAGCATAGCCATACTGTGGATTTGCTTGCAAACGAGCTTAGGGGCATTTTTTCAGAACATTCCATTAAAAGATTGTTGAGGAGAATGAGAGTCTCTACAAGCATACTGAAGCTGTGTCTTCAGTCTGTTTGTGGGTATTTTTCATTGTCATCACGATCAAATATCAGAAATTTGATGATGACTGACTGACACTGACAAAAAATACCAACAAGCAGAGTGAAGACAATATTTTTCATGACAAGTAAAATAACCAGCGTACATATATATGTATGAATAAGGTAGATATATATATATATATATATATATATATATATATATATATATATATCAACAATGATATATAAATTAGCTGTCGCACACATTCAACTCATGCTAACAATAGCACGCAGTCGCCTATTCAAATATGACTGTTACTATTCTTCTTCTTTTTATTAAGCTGGAGAGTCCATGTTTTTTTGCCTTGTTAGTTTTATAAGTTTTGTGTTATTTCTTACTCACCTTAAGAAGTCAGGACACTGATGAAACTAGTAATGATTTATTAAAGTTTTTTGTTATACTTTCTTGGGTTCTAGTCATTTAAATATTAATTTTATAAATGTATACATCCCGAGTCAATCCTAATAACAATATATATATACATACATATATATCAATGCAGAGAATACCAAATACCTCTTTATTGATTTCAAAAAAGCATTTGATACTATAAAACACAATGCAGTCATCTGTGCCTTACTGGAAATAAGTGCGGATCCTACATACATCCACATAATAAGAGTAATTTTTTAAAAAATCTGACTACATAAATAACCCTACTTGATCAACCTATAAATATAGATATAAAGATTCATAGGGGTGCTTAAGGGTCAAAGCTGTATAACTGAGAGGAGACCTCCACATAGCCTTTAAAGGAATGCGGAGAACCGACCAGGGCTTCTGACCTAATGTCCAATCCTCACCTTCCCGTGGTGCACCCTGTTGGGTATCTACTTTGATACTTAACGAACGAGGATGGGCTGGCAATTTGGGATTTAGCCGACCAAATTGTATTCTTATTGGTTAAACCAAAATAAAAAATGATGGTACAACATGACAAAATTTCATGGTGGCTGCGGCGTCACCCGGTTAAACAAGGCCCCCGTTGTTTTCACCAGGGAACCAGGGCAAACAGCGAAAAGTCAGCTACTGGAACAAATCTGAAAACAAACCCCAACTCAACATCACCAGAGTTAAAGATCGGTACTATCAATGTAAGAAGCCTGAATGGCAAAGAAATGGAGCTAGCTGAGGAATTAGATAAGTACCAGATCGACATAATAGCGGTGACTGAAACAAAAAAGACCAAAACTGGTGAGATCTTTCTGAGCAATAAATACAAAATGTTATATTCAGGCAATGACAATCAAGGAAAAGAAGGAGTAGCCATAGTATTCAACACAAAATACGAGGCTAATCTTCTTGAATGGCAGTCAGTCTCAAGTAGAGTAATGTGGGCAAATATGAGAATGGGGAACTGGACAATGAGACTTATTTGTGCCTATGGTCCCACAGAAGGTTCTACTAAGGTAGAAGTGGAGGAATTTTTTGAGGCTTTAGAAAAAGCAACTGACACAATGAAAAAGGAAAAGTTGGTCCTTGTTGGGGATCTAAATAGCAGAGTAGGTAATGATTATTATTATTATTATTATTTCGGGCGACTCCAGGAGTCCTTAGACTCATCGAGGGAGGCCCTAAACATCATGTCCACACAACTATGCGATTATATTCTCACAGTATCTATCATACCTTGTCTTGAACTCGTTCACCGTCATAGCACCCACAACAGACTCTGGCAGCTTATTCCACTCATTTACCACTCTAAAAGTAAAGAACCCAGCTCTAACACCCCTGCTAACCACACTCTTGCCCAGTTTCCATAGGTGTCCCCTAGTTCTCCCACCACCAGTCCTGATCTCAAAAATATCCTCTGAATTAATCCTATAGAATCCCTTTAGCAATTTGAATGTCTCAATCATATCTCCCCTCCTCCGCCTATTAACTAGTTTCTGCAACCCACAAATCTTCAACCTGTTCTCATATGGTTCATTCCATAGACCTGCTATCATCTTAGTCACTTGCCTCTGGATCCTCTCCACCTCCTCCCCATCAAGAAGGAACCGAGGTGACCAAATCTGGGCACAGTAATCGAGATGAGGTCTTATCAAGGCTCGGTACAGAGGTACAATAACTTGCTTGTCTCTACTCGACAAGGTATTTTTCAACAACCAAGTGAGTTAATGAGCTGATTTAGCTACTTTTGCAGTGTGCCCCCTAAACTTCATCTCCTTATCCACCAACACTCCCAAGTCCCTGGCCTCATCGATCTCTTGGAGTACAGTTCCACCAATGTGGTATACTGCTGCTAATCTTTTCACCCCAAAATGCATACCCTTACATTTTGTCACATTAAATTGACATCCATTCTCCTTAGCCCAGAACTCCAATCTATCTAAGTCATCCTGCAAGACTTTGACATCTTCTGCATTCACTATTGCCCTACCCAACTTTGCATCATCAGCGAACAAATGAATTGTTCCACTTAGATCCTTCCCTATATCGTTAATGAACAGATTAAACAGCAGTGGTCAAAGAACAGAACCCTGCGGCACCCAATAGTCACAGGCCGTCTTATGGACTCTACTCCTGAATAAACTACTCTTTGATATCTCTCCATCAACCAACCACCTATCCATCTCACCAACCCTATATCCATTCCCATATATTGTATTTTACGGATTAGTATTCCATGTGGTATCCTGTCAAACACCTTTGCCAGGTCCAGCAGTATCACTGTAAATCCATTTCCCTTATCCAGTTCAGCCGTCACCTTGTTATAAAACTTGAGCAATTTACTGAAGCATGATCTACCCTTCACAAAGCCATGCTGTCCCCCGTACAGTATCTCGTTTTCATCAATCCATTCCTGTATTTTTCCCTTGACTACTTTCTCCAAGACCTTGACAATGACTCCTGATATGCTGATCGGTCGGTAATTTGCAACCGTAGTCTTGGATCCTCCTTTATGCAGTGAAACTATTTTCCCCACTTTCCACACCTTCGGGACTAAGCCAAACCTGAGACTCAGATTAAACAACATGGTCAAGGGCATTGATAATTCTTTAGCCACTTCATGCAAGACCCGTGCCAGTATACCATCCAATCCCACAGATGTGTTCACATTAAGGTTCTGTAATAAACTAGTCACCTCCACTTCATTCATCACTATTCCCGTATAAACTAATGGTTCCTTCACTTTTTCAATGTCACCACCTGGATGATATGCTTTTGCAAAGTGCGCACTCAGTAACTCCACTATATGGACTGATTTAGTGAGCTCCTTACCATCGTCATTCCTTAAAATCATTTTGCCGTGTACAGTTTTTTCTTGCTTGCAGCATATTGAAAGAGATGTTTTGGATTCTCTTTTGCTTGCAAAGCTAGTTTCCTTTCATAATCCGCTTTTGCTTTTCAAACCACACTCGTTACCTTTCTGGCCTGCACTTTATACCGTTCGTGTGCCTGCAGGTCACCCCTTTCTTTAAATTCCCTCCACAGTTGTTTCTTTTTTTGCAGCTCAAGCTTAATGGTGTTATTCATCCATTTAACCCCTACTTGTTTTACTATTCAGACCCTAGGTATACAATCAGCCATTACCTCCTGTAAATGCTCCTTGACCACTTCCCATGCTCTATCGACGTCCAGCCCTTGCAGTTGTACATGCCATGGCACTGATCCAAGCAATCTCCTATGCTTGTCATACTTGCCAGCACGGTAATTCCACATATACCCTGTCTTAATCGAAAATTCCACACCTTTAGCCACCTCCCAGGTCAAGACCTTATGATCACTCTCACCAATAGGTGGCAACATGGTCATATTCATTACAGTCAAATTCTCAGATGCTATTACCAGGTCAAGCACTCTCACACCCCTAGTATTTTCAATTACATGCTGTCTCAGATAGTTATCCCTTAATAATTGAATAAAATCCTTTTCCTTCCTCACATGTGTCCTCTCCTCCTTCCAATGAATGTTACCATAGTTGAAATCCCCCATAATAATTACCCTCCTTCCACTCATTTCATCAATTTCCCTAAGCATACTATCTCCACCATCTATTCCATCACCTGGTCTATAGCAGCACCCAACTGTATATTTTATTCTGCCAGTCTCAATCTCACACCAAATGAGCTCCTTTCACTATCCTGCGATACAACTTCAATTCTCCTTGGCTGCAGTTCATCAGCTATCATCAATAACACTCCCCCCCCCCCCATTTTATTCTCTCTGTCCCTCCTAAACACACTATAACCTACACATTCTATCCCACTAACTATATCTTCTTCCGTCAGCCATGTTTCACTAATGCCAATA
Source organism: Typopeltis vanoorti (assembly GCF_054136105.1). Lineage (NCBI taxonomy): Eukaryota > Metazoa > Arthropoda > Arachnida > Uropygi > Thelyphonidae > Typopeltis > Typopeltis vanoorti. The sequence goes on from NC_143554.1 coordinate 122,214,555, forward strand.
ACCTGTGGCCAGGAAGAGCCAATCAAGGCCAAAAATTCTTCCTTCTTGTTCCTAATACTCCTGGCATTAGTATACATGAAATGCAGTGATCCCTTAGTCCCACCCCTATATTGATACGTTATTCTAAATGACCCATTCACATTTTTTGTCCTTAGTGCTGGCTCGGGTACATTATATACATTCTTATACTCATCTGTCTCACTGATGTCTGCATATCCATTCCCCCCCCCCTCCTTGGTAGTTCTAGTTTTCCTGGTTTTACACATCCATTTTCACTTCATTCAGCAACACTCTTTCCAGTCTCCGCACACCAAGTCCATTCAAATGCAGGCCATCCATCTTGTATAAGTCCTTTCGCCCTTCAAACACATTCCACACGTCCACGAATTCCACACCACACCGTCTGCATAACCTACGCATAATGTCATTTGTGATTATGGCCCTCCTCCTAAACTCCTCTCTGTCATACCGCGGCAACAGACTAACCATTCTAACTCTGTCATTCTTTTCTTTCGCTACCTTTAACAATACTTTCAAGTCCTGTCTCATAAAAAATTTATCATCTTTCAATTCATTCGTACCTGCCACAATTATTAATTCTTTCACCCTCTGTTTTTGCACTCTAATACTCTTACTTACATCCTTAAATTTCGCACCCGGTAAGTACGATTTAGTTACACTGCCATCTATCACCCCTCTTAATAACGAGTCACCATACAACACTCTTTCCTTCATTTCAGAAACTCTCTCATTCTTGCACTGTTTTTTTACGTTAGCCGAATCACTCTGGAAAGAGTTTTGCAGGTGCTCTAATTGCCGCTGCGCATTTTGTATCACTGCGCGCAACCTAGCGATCTCACTTCCTACAAATAATTCCTCATTATTTTTATCATTTAAACCATTTTCTCTCTCAGTATCTCTCAGTATGGTTGCTTTCACTCTTTCTTAGATCACCGCTCTCATTGCCATCTTGTACATCGCAATTCTCTATCAAGCCACTATTTTCACTCATATTCTGGCAATTCTGGCTTTCTTCAACCATAACTATCTCACTTCCTCACACATACTTCATCTCCTCACTTTGCTTACACTTTCTGCACATTCTCCCACCACTATCACTTTTTTCTCTATCAAGCCACTATTTTCACTCATATTCTGGCAATTCTGGCTTTCTTCAACCATAACTATCTTACTACCTGACACATACTTCATCTCCTCACTTTGCTTACACTTTCTGCACATTCTCCCACCACTATCACTTTCAATCCAAATTCCAGCCTCATTCGGGAATGCAATCATCCCACACACATCACATTGGACAAACTCTCTCTCTCATGATTGTGAGACATACAAAACTATTTTGGGAAAATTTGGAGAAATGACCAAAGCTAATAATAATGGCAAATATCCATTGGATTTCTGGTCAGGACATGGACTGGTTATTACTGACACCATGTTCCAACATAAAAATGTGCACAAATTCACATGGAGAGAAGAGGCTAGGAATAAGAAAAGTCTCGTTGTCTATGTTATTGTTGATAGTGATGTTTTCTCCCTGGTGCAGGACACCAGAGTGTACAGAGGATTTGAAATTGGAAGTGATCACTATTTAGTCTTGAGCAGGATAAAATTGAATTTCATATTGAAAAGAATAACATGTAAGAAAGTTTTAAAGCGAATAAAAGTTGAGCAGCTCTCAGATGTGAAATGTAGACTAAAATAGAGAAAGATTATTGAAAAGAAAATGTAAGAGTTTGAGAACAGGAATCAAACCTTGGAGATTCAGTGGCAAACTCTGAAGAAAACATTGATTGATTCTGCCAAAGAGGCATGTGGTGAGGTTGTCTGCAAGGATAGAAAAATCAGAACTCCCTGGTGGACACAGGAAGTTAAAGAGGCAGTGAAGGAAAAGAAGAAAGCATATCAAAAGTTCCTGGCAAATAAGTCACCTCTTTCTCTTACAGAATACAGAGACAAATGTAAGAAAGCTAAACAGTGTGTAAAACTAGCTAAACAAAAGTCATGGGAGGACTTTGGCAAGAATATAGAAAATAAATATCAAGAAGGTGGCAAAATATTCTGGAGGTTGTTGAAGAAGCTTAGGAATGGAGTAAAGAGTGCTGTAAAAGGAATTAGGGATGATAAAGGTGACATGAAAACAGGAGAAAAAGATATCCTTGAAGTATGGAGTAATTACTTTGAAAAACTGCTAAATGAAACAAGCAGTGATGACAGCACAGTGATAAAAAACACTGACCAGGCATGCAGTCAGGAATACATATCCATACTTGAAGTAGAAAAAGCCATCAAAGGCTTGAAATGTGGAAAGGCAGCAGGAGTAGATGATATTCGACCAGAAATGCTGAAGTATGGTGGTATAAGAGTTTTACAGTGGCTCCACTGCATAGTTCAGAAGGCCTGGACAGAGGGACGAATTCCCGATGATTGGAGTAGAGCTCTCATAGTACCCATATATAAAAAGGGAAATAAATCTGCATGTGAGAATTATAGAGGTATTTCCCTACTGAGTGTTCCTGGCAAGATCTATGCAAGTATACTTGAGAAACAGTTGAGAAGAATTGTGGAAGAAAAGCTTGGTGAAGAACAAGCTGGATTCAGGCCAAATAGAGGCTGTCAGGATCAGATCTTCACTTTACGACAAATAGTCGAGAAAGCATGGGAATGTAACAAAGATCTGTATTTAAGTTTTGTCGATTTGGAAAAGGCATATGACAAAGTACCAAGAGAGAAGCTATTCAATACGCTGCAGTTATATGGTGTCAATGGGGCATTATATCAAGCAATACTTAGTCTTTATTTGAGTTGTGAGTCAGCAGTTAGAATTGAAGGAAGTACAGGAAGATGGTTTAATGTAAAATCTGGTGTGAGACAAGGATGTACATTATCCCCTCTGTTATTCATTATCTATATGGATCACATTATGAAGGAATGTGGTATTAAACCTGATTATCAAAATTGAAGATGTTAATGTCAGCTCTTTGCTTTATGCAGATGATGTTATGCTTCTAAATAAATCCGCTACAAGTCTACAAGATTCTCTGACTAAATTGAATAGCTATTGTAATAGATATGGTATGAAGATCAGCAATAAAAAGACAAAGACAATGAAAATAGGCAGAATGATTGAAAATGTCAACTGTGTTGTGAATGGAGAACCTGTGGAACAAGTAAAACATTTCAGCTACTTAGGCATGATTTTTACTGAAGATGGTAAATTAAATATAGAAATAGACAACAGAATCAACAAAGCTGGTATGGTTGGAAGTCAATTGAATAAATTCATATGGAATAAGAAAGAAATTAGTCGGAACACTAAATTAGCCTGTTCACTAAATTCACTAAATATACACTAAATTTATGTATACAAGACAGTGTTCAAACCAGTTTTAACTTATGGATCTGAGAGCTGGGTCAGAAGTAAAACACTTGACCAAAGACTAGAGACTGCAGATATGAGAGTCCCCTGAGAAAGATTAGAGGCATGAACAGATGGTATCAATGGCAATATCATATTAAAAATGAGGATATTAGGAAAGAACTTGACATTGTCAGCATCCAGGAATGCATTAGCAGAGCTAATCTCAGGTGGTATGGTCACTTAAATAGAATGGGAGAGGAAAGATTAGCAAAACAAGTGTTCTCTGCCAGGTTGGCAGCAAAACGACCCAGAGGAAGACCAAGATATAGGGGGATTGATACAGTACAAAGTGCCTTAGACGATAAAATATAAGATCTGATAATGTTGGAGTCTTGACAAGTAACAGACTGATTTGGAGGAAAATTTTAGATAGGAAGTTAGTAAGGATGTAATTTTTTCATGTAGTACTGTCATATCCTGTATGCCCCTTGAGGGTACATGGCAGGAATTTGATGATGATGATGAGATTCATTTTAAAAATTTTATGGAATTTACAACCGTGGGGTGCTTAAGGGTCAAAGCTGTATAACTGAGAGGAGACCTCCACATAGCCTTTACAGGAATGCGGAGAACCGACCAGGGCTTCTGACCTAATGTCCAATCCTCACCTTCTCGTGGTGCACCCTGTTGGGTATCTACTTTGATACTGAACGAACGAGGATGGGCTGGCAATTTGGGATTTAGCCGACCAAATTGTATTCTTATTGGTTAAACCAAAATAAAAAATGATGGTACAACATGACAAAATTTCATGCCGGCTGGGGCGTCGCCCGGTTAAACAAGGCCCCCGTTGTTTTCGCCAGGAAACCAGGGCGAACAGCGAAAAGTCAGCTACTGGAACAAATCTGAAAACAAACCCCAACTCAACATCACCAGAGTTAAAGATCGGTACTATCAACGTAAGAAGCCTGAATGGCAAAGAAATGGAGCTAGCTGAGGAATTAGATAAGTACCAGATCGACATAATAGGGGTGACTGAAACAAAAAAGATCAAAACTGGTGAGATCTTTCTGAGCAATAAATACAAAATGTTATATTCAGGCAATGACAATCAAGGAAAAGAAGGAGTAGCCATAGTATTCAACACAAAATACGAGGCTAATCTTCTTGAATGGCAGTCAGTCTCAAGTAGAGTAATGTGGGCAAATATGAGAATGGGGAACTGGACAATGAGACTTATTTGTGCCTATGGTCCCACAGAAGGTTCTACTAAGGTAGAAGTGGAGGAATTTTTCAGGCTTTAGAAAAAGCAACTGACACAATGAAAAATGAAAAGTTGGTCCTTGTTGGGGATCTAAATAGTAGAGTAGGAAATGATTGTGAGACATACAAAAATATTTTGGGAAAATTTGGAGAAAAGAGCAAAGCTAATAATAATGGCAAATATCTGTTGAATTTCTGCTCAGGACATGGACTGGTTATTACTAACACCATGTTCCAACATAAAAATGTGCACAAATTCACATGGAGAGAAGAGGCTAGGAATAAGAAAAGTCTCATTGACTATGTTATTGTTGATAGTGATGTTTTCTCCCTGGTGCAGGACACCAGAGTGTACAGAGGATTTGAAATTGGAAGTGATCACTATTTAGTCTTGAGCAGGATTAAATTGAATTTCATATTGAAAAGAATAACATGTAAGAAAGTTTTAAAGCGAATAAAAGTTGAGCAGCTCTCAGATGTGAACTGTAGACTAAAATACAGAAATATTATTGAAAATAAAATGAAAGAGTTTGAGAACAGGAATCAAACCTTGGAGATTCAGTGGCAAACTCTGAAGGAAACATTGATTGATTTCTGCCAGAGAGGCATGTGGTGAGGTTGTGTGCAAGGATAAAAAAATCAGAACTCCCTGGTGGACACAGGAAGTTAAAGAGGTAGTGAAGGAAAAGAAGAAAGCATATCAAAAGTTCCTGGCAAATAAGTCAGCTTTTACTCTTACAGAATACAGAGACAAATGTAAGAAAGCTAAACAGTGTGTAAAACTAGCTAAACAAAAGTCATGGGAGGACTTTGGCAAGAATATAGAAAATAAATATCAAGAAGGTGGCAAAATATTCTGGAGGTTGTTGAAGAAGCTTAGGAATGGAGGAAAGAGTGCTGTAAAAGGAATTAGAGATGATAAAGGTGAAATGAAAACAGGAGAAAAAGATATCCTTGAAGTATGGGGTAATTACTTTGAAAAACTGCTAAATGAAACAAGCAGTGATGACAGCACAGTGATAAAAAACACTGACCAGGTATGCAGTCAGGAATACATATCCATACTTGAAGTAGAAAAAACCATCAAAGGCTTGAAATGTGGAAAGGCAGCAGGAGTAGATGATATTCGACCAGAAATGCTGAAGTATGGTGGTATAAGAGTCTTACAGTGGCTGCACTGCATAGTTCAGAAAGCCTGGACAGAGGGACGAATTCCCGATGATTGGAGTAGAGCTCTCATAGTACCTATATATAAAAAGGGAAATAAAACTGAATGTGAGAATTACAGAGGTATTTCCCTACTGAGTGTTCCTGGCAAGATCTATGCAAGTATACTTGAGAAACGGTTGAGAAGAATTGTGGAAGAAAAGCTTGGTGAAGAACAAGCTGGATTCAGGCCAAATAGAGGCTGTCAGGATCAGATCTTCACTTTACGACAAATAGTCGAGAAAGCATGGGAATATAACAAAGATCTGTATTTAAGTTTTGTCGATTTGGAAAAGGCATATGACAAGGTGCCAAGAGAGAAGCTATTCAATACGCTGCAGTTATATGGTGTCAATGGGGCATTATATCAAGCAATACTTAGTCTTTATTTGAGTTGTGAGTCAGCAGTTAGAATTGAAGGAAGTACAGGAAGATGGTTTAATGTTAAATCTGGTGTGAGACAAGGATGTACATTATCCCCTCTGTTATTCATTATCTATATGGATCACATTATGAAGGAATGTGGTATTAAACCTGATATCAAAATTGGAGATGTTAATGTCAGCTCTTTGCTTTATGCGGATGATGTTATACTTCTAAATAAATCCGCTACAAGTCTGCAAGATTCTCTGACTAAATTGAATAGCTGTTGTAATAGATATGGTATGAAGGTCAGCAATAAAAAGACAAAGACAATGAAAATAGGCAGAATCATTGAAAATGTCAACTGTGTTGTGAATGGAGAACCTGTGGAACAAGTAAAACATTTCAGCTACTTAGGCACAATTTTTACTGAAGATGGTAAACTAAATATAGAAATAGACAACAGAATCAGCAAAGCTGGTATGGTGGGAAGTCAATTGAATAAATTCATATGGAATAAGAAAGAAATTAGTCGGAACACTAAATTAGCTGTATACAAGACTGTGTTCAAACCAATTTTAACTTATGGATCTGAGAGCTGGGTCAGAAGTAAAACACTTGACCAAAGACTAGAGACCGCAGATATGAGAGTCCTGAGAAAGATTAGAGGCGTGAACAGATGGCATCAATGGCATGTTGGAGTCTTGACAAGTAACAGACTGATTTGGAGGAAAATTGTAGATAGGAAGTTAGTAATGATGTAATTTTTTCATGTAGTACTGTCATATCCTGTACACCCCTTGAGGGTACATGGCAGGAATTTGATGATGATGATGGTTAAAAAAACTTTTTTTATTATACCGACATTTCGATCTTCACATCAAGATCATCATCTGGAGCGTACATAAGTATACAGAACAAGCTGAGTTACATCATTAACTGTAAGCTAGAGAAACAATGATCTGATCACGTATTATTCTACTGCCGTGACCTCTGGTGAGAAAAAAAAAAATTATAAATAAATAAATTCTAAAACGGTGTAGGAATAGCGATATCACTCCTAATTGCATCAGGCTAAAGAGAAAATTCACTTCAACAAAGGTACAAAGAATATACCACCGCATGGAGAAAGCACTACTGAGAGAAGAGATCCAAGCTACCAGAAAGAACCTAGCCGCTATACACAAAACCAGCTACTAAAAGAAAAAACGGAGTTGTCTAGCTACTTAAACGCAGATATCTGGTTAATCCTAGAAAGAATTACAGACAACACAGCAAACCACATCCAACAAACGAAGAAAGAAAACCTAATTTCCAAATTTCAAAGACTAAAAGAATGACAAAACCAGCCGCCATATTCAAAGTTTGCCACAGTGAACAAGAACAACCAACCAGAAGCAAGAAACAACAGGAGCAACCAATCACTCACAGGTATCAATAACATAATTAACCTATCTAACCATACTCTAAACAAAGACGAAATCTCTATACTTAACAAAGGTTTAAATTTTGCTATAGCACCAAAAACGATAGACAAACTTGAAGTTATTTGTAATATGGAAAGAGGCCTAAGATTCATACCTAATAACACAGCAGACAAAATACGTATAGAAACTGCGAACATTTTAAACCATAACAAAACAATAACAAGCAACATAACTAAACACGAATTAACAGCGATAAAATCACTTAAAACAAATCCGAACATAGTAATAACCAGAGTCGATGAAGGAAATGCCATAGTCATTTTAAACCGTACCACTTATATAGAAAAAATGAATCTGCTGGTCTTTGACAATAACACATACAAACTAGTTAACTACAACCCAACTAACAGAACAAAAAACAAAACGGAGAAACTACTTAAATCAATTACCACATGGCCTGAAGATACAGTCAAAAAACTGCTCCCTCATTATGCGTGCTCCCCTAGAATTTATGGGCTACCAAAATTTCACAAAGAAAACACCCCACTAAGACCGTTGAAGGAATTGATAGCCCGACGTATCACTTAGCCAAAAAATTAGCGGCAACACTACACTCAAGGAGTTGGTAGGTCATTCCCCTTCCTATATCAAAAACACACAACACTTCATAAACATCATCAAAGACATTATATTAGAAAAAGATGATTTATTAGTCAGTTTTGACGTCTCTGCCCTCTTTACGAATGTCCCAATCAATGACACAATCCTTCTCCTACAGAACAAATTCCCTCCAGATATCACGGCGCTTTTTGCGCATGTATTACGGTCGGGTTATTTTGTATGGCAAAACGCCTTCTACTTACAAAAAGAAGGCACAGTCATGGGCTCGCCATTATCCCCCCCCCATTGCTAACTTTTACATGGAACATTTTGAACAACTTGCCCTAGATTCCTCCCCTCTAAAACCCAAAGTCTGGCTTAGATACGTTGACGATGTTTTCGTGATCTGGTCCCATGGCTGCCAGACATTAAGCACATTCCTTAGCCACCTAAACAAACAATACAAACGCATACAGTTCACAATTGAAATTGAAAAACACAACACACTTCCGTTTCTAGATACACTTGTCACACGTCTTCCCTCAGGCAATCTTTCCTTCACTGTTTACCGAAAACCGACACATACGGGACAATATATACACATGAACTCCTACCACCACCCAACACAAAAACTAGGTGTCATCAACACGCTAAAAAACAGTGCTCAAACCATTTGTTCCAGTGAACAGGCACTGAAAGACGAGTTTAAAATTATCAGTAATAACGTACAAAAAAACGGATACAGCCAAAATACTATAAACAAAATTCTCTACAAAACCACAATAAAAAAACAAAGACAAATCAGACTACAGTAAAACTATAACCATTCCCTACATTAAAGGAATATCAGACAAAATAAACAGAGTACTACAAAAGTACAACCCCAAAGCCACCTTTAAACCTCCTGCAAAATTAAAAAACTTACTCAACTCATCCAAAGACCCACTCCCTCCACTAGCTCACCCTGGAGTATACCGGATTTATTGTACTTGCAACAGGACACACTATTCCTATTAGACAAAAAGAACATAAACGACACATTAAATATAATAATTATGGTGAAGCTGGCCTTTCTGATCATGCCCTGAATACCTTACACAGAATTGAATGGAAAAACACCAGCTGTCTATGGTATGAACAGAAATTCAAGGAAGCCTGTGAAATTATCAGCAACCACCCCAATCTGAACAACAATGATGGTTTAAAAATCCCAAACATATGGAAGGTATATATTCGACCTTCCTCACCAAGAACAACTATAAACAGGACTGTAGAAAACCCAGTATTGTAAATCAAAAATAAGAATTGTAATACTAAAAATAGGACACCAATTGTTTCTGAAAGAAAACCATCTAAAAGAATGTTTATTCCTGTCATTGTAAAAACAGAATTTAGCTTGATGTAAAAATTTATATTTTATTTTATTTATTTATTTTATTTTTATTTTTTTTATATTTAAAAAAAATTTTTTTTTTCTCGCCAGTAGAATAACACGTGATCAAATCATTGTTTCTCTAGCTTACAGTGAATGATGTAACTCAGCTTGTTCTGTATACTTATGTATGCTCCAGATGATGATCTTGATGTGAAGATCGAAACGTCGGGATAATAAAAAAAGTTTTTTTAACACGGTTGTAAATTCCATAAAAATTTTTAAAATGAATGCTGATCACCATGTAACCCTAAAAGAAAGGAATAGATATAAAGATTCTGCATAAAAAAGGTAATAAAGAAGACATCAGTAACTGCAGACCCATCTGTCTATTAGCACACACATATAAAATATTCGCCAGAGTCATCCTAAACCGGATACAAACTTCCATCAACAAAAATATCTGCAAAGAACAGGCTGGTTTCAAAAAAAGGCTTTTCAACAGTAGATCACATTCAAACTATTACTCAGCTAACAGAAAGATGCAGAGAATACCAGATCCCACTTTGTCTTCTTTTTATAGATTTTAAAAAGGCATTTGACATTGTTGAGCATAACACAGTATTCCAAGCTTTAATAGAACAAGGCATAGAAAAAGCATACATCCAACTCATAAACGATATCTACAAAGAAGGCACCACAAATATCACCCTTTTCAATCACTCAATTAAAATTAACTTAAGTAGAGGAGTACGTCAGGGTGATGCCTTATCCCTTAATCTCTTTGCATCTACTCTGGCCAGCATCATTCGAAAAATTGACATGAAAGATGGAATAAACATTGATGGCGAAATGTTAAATATCCTATTATTCGCCGATGATGTGGTATTAATATCTCACTCACCCAAACTCTTAGAATCAATGCTGAATAACATAAGCCAAAACTGCCAAAAAATTGGATTGGAAATACACCCGGACAAAACAAGATGGATGAAAAACAAATACTGTAAAAATCATACAATCACTCTAGAATCTCACACCATTGAAAAAGTTGAATGCATCTACGTCGGCCAGTCCATAAATATGAATAATGATACATCAAATGAAATAGCAAGGAGAAAAAGAGCTGCTTGGATAGCCTTCAACAATAAAATAAACAATTACCAACCAAAACATAGATATAGAAATAAGAGCCCATCTTTTCAAAAGTCACATCTTACCAGCATTAACTTATGGCAGTGAAACATGGAACACAACTTTAAAAGAAGAACAAAGCTTAATAACAACTCAACGTGCAATAGAAAGAAGAATGTGCAATATAAACAAAATAGACCACCTAAGACACACAGAAATCGGGAAGAAGTCTGGACTCACGGACATAATAAAAGCAATCTACAACAACAAAAGAAGATGGCAGGACATCTTGCCAGAATAAGAGCCAACAGATTCACAAACTGGTCAGAGTTACAAATTGGTATCTGAGAGATACCAAAAGAAAACCTGGAAGACCAGCCTTAAGGTAGGAAGACCCAATGATTAAGAAAGTCAGAAGAAAATGGAGAAGAAAGGCCCAATACAGGAATAGCTGGACTTTTTACGACCTGCAGTCATGGAGAAATCCTGACTGAAATCATAGGTCCATCAAGGTAATAATGAGAGGGGTCTGACAAGGTGATGTGATCTCCCCCAAACCTATTTACCAGCACTTTAGGATATATTCCAAGGAAAACAGACCTAAACAGAGGAATAAACAAAGATGGCAAAAAATGACAAATCCTTATGTTTGCTGATGATCTAGTAGTGATATCTCAAAACCCAAAAGACATGGAAGAAATAGGTGAAAAAATATACACAAACAGCAGTGAGATAGGCATAGAAATGAATCTAGAAAAAACAAAATTACTGTTATCATGGGACTCAGACTTAGACTCATCGAGGGAGGCCCTAAACATCATGTCCACACAATTATTCGACATTCTCACAGTATCTATCATACCTTGCCTTGAACTCATTTACTGTCATAGCACCAACGACAGACTCTGGCAGCTTATTCCACTCATTTACCACTCTAAAAGTAAAGAACCCAGCTCTAACCACACTCTTTCCCAGCTTCCACAGATGTCCCTAGTTCTCCAACCACCAGTCCTGATCTCAAAAATAGCTTCTGAATTAATCTTATAGAAATCCTTCAGCAATTTGAATGTCTCAATCATATCTCCCCTTTTCTGCCTATCAACCAATTTCTGCAACCCACAAGTCTTAAACCTGTTCTCATAAGGTTCATTCCATAGATCTGCTATCATCTTGGTCACGGGCCTCTGGATCCTCTCCACCTCCTCCCCATCAAGGAGAAACCTAGGTAACCAAATCTGGGCACAGTAGTCGAAATGAGGTCTATCAAGGCTCGGTACAGAGGAACAATAACTTGCTTGTCTCTGCTTGTCAAAGTATTTTTCAGCAACCAAGGGATTTGATATGCTGATTTAGCCACTTTTGCAATGTATCCCCTAAACTTCATCTCCCTATCCACTAACACTCCCAAGTCCCTGGCCTCATCAATCTCCTGGAGTACAGTTCCACCAATGTGGTATACTGCTGCTAATCTTTTCATCCCAAAATGCATAACCTTACATTTTGTCACATTAAATTGACATCCATTCTCCTTAGCCCAGAACGCCAATCTATCCAAATCATCCTGCAAGATTTTGACATCTTCTGCATTCACTATTGCCCTACCCAACTTTGCATCATCAGCAAACAAATGAACCGTTCCTCTTAGATCCTTCCATATATCGTTGATGAACAAATTAAATAGCAGTGGCCCAAGAACAGAATCCTGCGGCACACCTCTAGTCACAGGCCGTCTTTTGGATTCTACTCCTGAATAAAGTACTCTCTGATATCTCTCCATCAACCAACCACCTATTCATCTCACTAACCCTATATCTATTCCCATATGTTGCAGTTTAAGGGTTAGAATTCCATGTGGTATCCTGTCAAAGGCCTTAGCCAGGTCCAGCAGTATCACTGTAATTCCATTACTCTTATCCAGTTCAGCCGTCACTGTGTTATAAAACTAGAGCAAGTTACTGAGGTATGCTCTATCCTTCAAAAAGCCATGCTGTCCCCCGTACAGTATCTCATTTTCATAAATCCATATCTGTATTTTTCCCTTGACTACTTTCTCCAAGACCTTGACAATGACTCCTGATATGCTGATAGGTCAGTAATTTGCAACAGTAGTCTTGGATCCTCCTTTATGCAGTGGAACTATTTTCCCCTCTTTCCACACCTTCGGGACTAAACCAGACCAGAGATTCAGATTAAACAACATGGTCAAGGGTACTGATAATTCTTTAGCCACTTCACGTAAGACCTGTGCCGGTATACCATCCAATCCCACAGATTTATTCACATTGAGGTTCTGTAATAGACTATTCACCTCCACTTCATTCATCACAATTCCCATATAAACTAATGGTTCCTTCATTCTTTCAGTGTCACCACCTGGATGATATACTCTTGCAACGTGCTCACTCAGTAATTCCACTATATCGACTGATTCAGTGACCTCCTTACCATCATCATTCCTTAAAATCATTCTGCCATGTACAATTTTTTTTTTTTTTGCTAGTAGCATATTTAAAGAACTGTTTGGGATTCTCTTTAGCTTACATACTAGTTTCCTTTCATAATCCGCTTTTGCTTTTCTTACCACACTTGTTACCCTTCTGGCCTGCGCTTTATACCATTCGTGTGCCTGCAGGTCACCTTTCTATTTAAATTCCCTCCACAGTTGTTTCTTTTTTTGCAGCTCAAGCTTAGTGGTGTTACTCATCCATTTAACCCCTACTTGTCTTACTATTCGGACCCTAGGTATACAATCAGTGTATACCATAACCTCCTGTAAATGCTCCTTGACCACTTCCCATGCTCTATCGACATCCAGCCCTTGCAGTTTTACATGCCATGGAACTGGACCAAGCAATCTCCGCTTGTCATACTTGGCAGCACGGTAATTCCACATATACCCTGTCTTAATCGAAAATTCCACACCTTTAGCCACCTCCCAGGTCTCAGACCTTATGATCACTCTCACCAATAGGTGGCAACATGGTCATATTCATTATCAAATTCTCAGATGCTATTACCAGGTCAAACACTCTCCAACCCCTAGTATTTTCTATTACATGCTGTCTCAGATAGTTATCCCTTAATAATTGAATAAAATCCAGTTCCTTCCTCACATGTGTCCTCTTCTCCTTCCAATCAATGCTACTATAGTTGAAATCCCCCATAATAATTACCCTCCTTCCACTCATTTCATCAATTTGTTTATGCATACTATCTCCATCATCTATTCCATCACCTGGTCTATATCAGCACCCAACTGTATATTTTGTTCTGCTAGTCACAATCTCACACCAAATAGCCTGAAATGAGCTTTTTTCACTATCTTGCAATACAACTTCAATTCTCCTTGGCTGCAGTTCATCAGCTATCATCAATAACACTCCCCCCCCCATTTTATTCTCTCTGTCCCTCCTAAACACACTATAACCTACACATTCTATCCCACTAACTATATTCTCTTCCATCCGCCATGTTTCACTAATGCCAATAACCAGTGGCTAGGAAGAGCCAACTAAGGCCAAAAATTCTTCCTTCTTGTTCCTAATACTCCTGGCATTAGTATACATGAAATGCATGAAATGGATTAAAAACATCTACACAACTGACAGCAATCTATGTATTAATAACATCCCTACAGACCAGATTACCTCTTACAATTACTTAGGACAAACAATAAAAATGAATAGCATTTTATCTGAAGAACTAGTAAAATGAAACAAAGCTGCATGGCTATCATTCAACAGACTAAAAAACACACTTACTGATCGAAATCTTGACATCTCTGTGAAGGCAAAACTATTTAATAGTGACATTTTTCCATAACTCACACATGGATCAGAAACATAGAACATAATAAGACAAGAAGAAAAGGCTCTCAGGATAGCTCAGCATGCCATAGAACATAGGATTTGTAACATCAGCAAAATAATAGAACATGTTAGAAATACAGATCTGAAAGAGATCAAGTATAAAAGATGTGGTAACTGCAATATACAAAAACAAGATGAGATGGGCAGGCCACATAGCAAGACTTAGGGATAACATATAGAATACTTAATTGGGAACTGGAAATAAAGAGAAAAACCAGGAAGACCACCTACAAGATGGGGAAGACCCATTAGTGAAATCTATGGGTATAACATGGAAGAGAGAGGCTCAAGATCGAGATTGTTGGAGGCATCTATGTGACTTGAACTCATGGAGAAATCCTGAATGAAACACAGTTCCAACAAGGTAACACACACAAGGGGGTGGGGGTGGGCTGAGAAGTTCTGATAAACACTAGAATAAAAATGCTATTAAAGCAACTGATATAGCCACAAGAATGAATATACAAGTATATAAGAACATAAGTTAGCTTCGTAACGCTGCTACTAGTATGTTCTTTCTTGCGGTTATATCAGTTCCTTTAACAGCATTTTTGTTCTAGATGTTTATCAGTCCTCCTTTGGGGACCCTGTAGCTTCTAGAGAGTGCATCCTCTGGGTGGTGGGTAGGGAAGCCCACCATATACAGAGGATGATCGGTTAATGAACATAATCCGTTCAAAGACGATGTTTGCTACCTGAATTGTTCATTAACCGATCATCGATTTACCATAGATTTTTACGGGAATTTGATTAATTCGTTCTGGAGACCCAAAAAAAATAAAATAAAAAATTATATAATTTCTTACTACATTTATTTATAATAGCAATAATACATACATACACAGCCTTGCATTTTCATCAGTCATGTTTTTTTTTCCCGTTTGTGGGGTATTAAAGAATCTGTCCAATGTCAATTGCTTTTCTCTCTTCTTCAGGATTTTACGGAAGTGATTAAGAGCATTGTCGTTGTAGAGATCCCCAAGCCTACTGACCTCAACCTGGTTTGGGTGCCATTCTAAGACAGTTGTTCTGACATCCTCCCACTTCTTCAAAAGATCTTTAATAGCATTATGTTGGCATTGGTCCTCTTTTATCTTCCTCTTTTTCAGAAGAAAACACATCTCACTGTGTTTCTTGGAGTTTTTCTGTCATCAGATTATTTTCATGTTCTATTATGAGCTCTTCAATGTCATCTTCATTTACCTCCAATTCCAGATCTCTAGAAGTTGTCATAATTTCATCCATAATTTCAGGAACATCATCTCCGTCTCCCTGAATGCAGGATGGACACAGCTTTCGCCAAGCAGAATTCAACTGTCATTGAGTGACTTCTGACCTGGCCTTTTGAATGAGCTGGATAGCTTCAAGAATATCAAATTTTTCTTTCCAAAACATTTTTAATGTCATTGTTGAGGAGAACTGGCAGGCTTCAAAACACCGACGAAACAACATGCGAGAGTGTACAATTTCTTGAAACCAACAATAACCTCCTAATTGATTGGCTGAATCAATGAAGTATTATTTGGAGGCAGAAACTGAACTGTCAGCCAGGGAAAGTCTTCCAGTAAATTATTTTCAAGGTTTTCTGGGTGTCCTGGTGCACTGTTCAATAGCAACAGTGCACCATTGAATTGCTTTCAATGGCAATTCATTGGTCTGAAGGTAATCCTTGATGCTTGGGGCACAAACTTTAAACAGCCATTCTTTGAAAAGAACTTGCATGACCCATGCCCTTTCATTCGATTTCCACATCATTGGCAGTCTGTCTTTAATTATGGAATTTTTGTTGAATGCTCTAGGGTTCTCAGAGTGATAGACAAGAAGCGGTTTAAGCTTCATATCACCACTAGCATTAGCTCCCAAAAGTAACATCGATCAATCTTTCATGGGTTTATGCCCAGGAATATTTTTCTCATCTTTCGTGATGTAGGTATGGTTCGGCATGCGCTTCCAAAATAAATCAGTTTCATCACAACTGAAAATTTGTTATGGACAATATCCTTCTTTTTTAATGAATTCTTGAAATTTGAGACAGAACTTCTCAGCTTCTTTATCTGCACTAGCAGACTCATCATGCATTACTACATGTTTAATGCCAGATGTCCTTCTAAATTTTGCAAACCATCCAGTGGTAGCCTTGAATTCTATCTCCTCATGTGACGAATGTGGAGTTTGTTTCTTCAGTTCTTCAAAAATTTCTCTAGCCTTCTCTTGAATGATAGTCATACTAGTTACATCTCTTTTCATTTCCCTTTCTTTTATCCAAACTAAAAGCAATCTCTCCATTTTTTCATGGATGGCACATCTTTCTTTCTCAGATGTGATTTTTGTTACTCCTTTAGCTGCCTGAGTCTTCTTGATTATATCTTTCTTAGCTAAGATTGTGCCTACTGTAGACCTGTTCAAGCCATACTGCCTAGCAACATGTTCTGCCCACTCTCTACCTTGGCTATTTTTCTTGCTTGGTTTCCATGGGGGAAACTTGGGGGAGACTACACTCCTACCAGGCGCATCCCCCAGGTGGCAGATGGGGGAAACCCAAATGGGTTGCTCTGAATAAAGAATAAAGTGCCATGGAACAAAGGATGTAGCAAAGGCATGGCAAGCTGGCTACATTATTATGCCAGTAACTTTCATGAGCAGGAGAAAATCTACAAACCGAGATAGTGCTACTGTGTATGGGACAACCGACATGCCTACTCAAAGACCACATAGAGTAGGTAAGAAATCAGTAATGTGGTCAGCCAAGGATGTGAAACATGTAGCCACCCTCAACATAAGATCACTATACTGACCTGGAAAATTGCAATTAGTCCAGGAAAATTTAAAAAGACTGAAATGGAGTATTTTAGGTTTATCAGAGACACGTTGGTGCAGAGATGGATTCATGGATTTACCAGAAGGAAGACTGTACTTCTCAGGAAGAAAAGATAAGAAGGAGTAGTTGCATTATTAATTGAAAAGAAACTTCCACACTCAGTAATTAAACCCAGTGTCTCCTAGAATAATCACAGCCAAACTTCAAGCAAAAGAAAAAGGTCAAACAATTAAAATAATCCAAATATATGCACCAGACAGTAACCATTCAGAGGAAGAAATAGAAAATTTCTATGAAGAACTACAACAGGAAAGAGATAATCCCAAAAATAGAGAACTCATGATAGTGATGGGAGATTTTAATGCTAAAATAGGACAGTTCACAGCAGACACAAAAGATGTGATGGGGAAATTTGGATATGGAGAGCTTAACGGCAGAGGAGAACAATTACTCCACTTCTATAAAGCAAATGATCTAATGATTACAAACACATTGTTCTCTCAATGCCCTAATAATAAATATACATGGACATCCCCAGATGGTAATATAAAGAACTGCATAGACTATATCATCATAAACAAACAATGGAAAAGATCAGCAAATAATGTACGAGCATTAAGAAGTTTTGATTTTGACACTGACCACGAAATATTAACTGCCAAAGTAAAGATAAAATTCAACAGGAAAAACAATATCAGAAAAGAAGAAAACATCAACCTATCAAAACTAAAAGATAGCTGAAGCAGAAGTCGATTTTTAGAACAGATGTGCTTGAAATTAAAACCCTCCATCTTCCAGAACAGCGAAAAATACTGGGAAGAAGGAAAAGAAACAGTGTTATCAATTGCAAAAGACACTCTAGGTTCCAAACCCAAAATAAACAAATAGTGGATAACCCAACCCAAGAAATCATAGCTACCATAGAAGAGAAAAGAGAGGCCAAGATACTTGTAAACCAACAAAACAATGAAGAGAATAGAGAAAAATACAGAGCACTAAAAAATAAAGTTGATAGCCTATGCAAAAAAGCCAAAGAAAAATAGTTAGAAGAAAAGCTAAGAAATGCCAAGAAGCATACCAACAAAACAACCTAAAAGTCTTCCATGATCTTCTTCTTCTCCCATAGTCCTAAATGAACCGTTGAGTCATTCATGGCTGGTAGGTGATACTCTTTGCTAGCCTCCTCCAGTCGTCTCGGTCTCTTGTTCTTGATGTCAGTTGAAAAAGGGAGGAATTTGTCCATTTTTTGATATTATCAGTCCATTTTAATTGAGGTTCGCCCCTAACCCCTGATCCCGGAACGATTTCTTCTAGGATTTGCTTTGGAATGCCATTAGCCCTCTCCACATATCCGAACCATTTCATCTGGCTTCTTCTTCTGATGACTGTCAGAATATTTTCCCTTTTTCTCCTGTCTATTGAATCAATCAGTTTTCGGACATTTTCATTGGTTTCGTGAGCGGTATAGGGAATTCTCAAAAGTCTTCTGTAAGTTTTCATTTCGAAAGACAGGAGTCTCCTCTCATCTTCTTTCAACAAAGTCCAGGCCTCACAACCATACAAAAGGACAGAATTCACCAAGGTGTCCATTAGTCTTAGTCTGGTTGTGATTGCTATTCTGTTATCTCCCCACAATGGTTTTAACCTCTGCAGGGCCACGGTTGCCTTAGCAATTCGGTATTTAATGTCGGTTTTTGAACGACCATCTTGACTCAACGTGCTTCCTAGATAAGTGAACTTCGTTACATTCTCAATTTGCTTATTGCCAATTTGTATCTTTAAGAATTCAATGTCTGATTTTGAGGTTATCATTGTTTTTGTTTTTTGTAGGTTTATGTATAATCCATATTTTTTTAATCTTCCAAAAACACAGCTGGTTATCACTTGTAATTCTTCTTCACCTTCTGCCAGAAGATCGATATCGTCAGTGAAACGTAAGGTATTTATTCTTAGTCCGCCAACTACTATTCCAGTGTCATATTCGTAAAGAGCTTCATCTATGACATATTCCAGAAAACAATTAAAAAGAAGAGGGGGAAAAGATGCATCCCTGTCTTACCCCCCCCGTTCTGCCCAGAACGGTTCACTGCTATAATTTTTAATTTCAATTCTCAATTTTTAATTTCTTCCATGATGCTGTAAGAGAAATTACAAAGGAATTCTCAGCAAAAGCAGTAACAATGATAAAGAACAAGATGACTGAAACCGGGAATATTGAATATACAGGGTGTTCGGGATAAATTTGACAGTTTCGTAAGGAAAAAGAAAATCTTCTTTGTATCTATTAAATTTAATGAATTGACAAAAAAACATTACAGGCAGAGTTAATTACAATACTATCAACAAGATTTACTCAAAATAACCACCATTAGCATCGATCACAGCTTCAATTCTGCTTCGGAACCTCGAACAAGCTGATGCTACAGTCTCCCTGGGAAGGGCCGCAAAAACTGTTTTAATTTTATCTATTAACTGGGCTTTTGTATTACTGGAAGTGCGATTGGTGTCTTTTTCAACTGCGCCCCATACAAAATAATCCATGGGGTTAAGGTCTGGGGAGTTTGGAGGCCAAACATTTGGACTGGTGAAGTCGTAGAAATTTTCAGGCAACCATTTTTGACTTTTCCCAGAGGTGTGGCAAGGGGCCGAATCCTGCTGCCATACATACGGCCTACCATTGGCTACCCTTGTTATCCAGGGCTTGACTACAGTTAGCAACTCCACGAACAAAGCCCGAATTCCAATGCCAGGGTTCTTCAACACCTGTTCCTGCAGATTTGCGAGGAATTCTGCTGTACGAACGCAATCAGATCGTCTGCTAGGGATCTTTCTTCTTGCTACATCCTCGTAGTCACCATTGCAAGTCTCTAGTTCATGCCTGATTGTTTTTACTGTATTCAGGGAGCATTGGGCAGCAGTCGTAATATCTTTATTTTGATGGCGGGCACGAATCATCATGATACAAGTTATTCTCTTCCATGATTCAGGTGGGTTCCAGCTATCCATCCTTTCTGACATCTTGTATATGAATGAAGAAGGGTCCAAACTTTTAAATGAAGAGAAGTGTGTGTTAATACATGTAACTTACGGAAAAATATAATTAATTATAAATATGTCAAATTTATCCCGAACACCCTGTATAAGAAAAATATGGTCAAACCATTTTACGACTATCTTCCGCCAAAGAAACAAAACTACAATGCCAACAACAGAAGAAAATAATGATCACCCAAAAATTTTACAAGAAGTTAGATATGCAATAAAACAGATGAAAAACAATAAAGCACCAGGCATTGATACTATCCCTACTGAACTGTGGTCATATGGAGGCAGCATATCAATAGAATATTTAACAACTCTATTCAATAAAATACTACAAACAGGAGAGACCCCAGATGACTGGAGAACTGGAAAGATCATTCCAACATACAAGAAAGGAGACAAAAGAGACTGCAGAGATTACAGACCAATCAATTTACTCCCTCACACCTATAAAATATTCATAAGAATTATACAAAATAGATTAAAAAACACCTATGAAGAAATGATAGGCATAGAACAAGTTGGTTTCCGAGGAAACTATTCAACAATAGACCAAATTTTCACACTGAACCAACTAGCAAAGCTCAGCTGGGAAGACCATAAAGAACTATATTGTTGTTTTGTGGACTTTAAACAAGCTTTCGATAACATCAACAGAGAAATTTTCAATAACATCAACAGAGAATTTCTTAAAATTCTACTAGAAAAAGCAATAGACAAATATATAATACAGTTTCTGATAAAATATTACTCTAAGACAAATGCAATAATTAAAAAGGACACACTCACAACAGAACCCATAGAGATCCAAAAAGGAGTAATGCAAGGATGCCCATTATTCCCATACCTATTCAACATATATCTAGAAGAAGTTGTAAAGAAGGCAATAGACAATGAGCCTGGAATCAATGTCAACGGTTTAAACATAAATAATATCAAATATGCAGATGATCTCGTCGTTCTTGCAAGAACTCCAAATGAACTACAAAAGTTGATCAACAAGCTAAACGAAACCTGTAAAACATATGACATGACAATAAATATACAAAAGACAAAAGTGATGAAAATAGGGAGGAACAGAACTACCATCTCAGCCACCCTAAATGGAGAACAAATAGAACAAGTAGACAACTTCATATATCTTGTATCAAAACTAACAGAAACAACAGATGAACTCGAAACAATCAACACAGAAAAGCGATAGGATGGACCACCATGGGAAAATTACAGAAAATCTGGAAAACAAACAAGATATCTAAGCAAGCCAAAATCAAATTATATGAAGCAATAATTATTCCAACAGTCATCTATAGAGAAGAAGCATGGACAGTTAAAAAAAAGAGAGGAGAAAAAAAACTGCTGGCATTTGAAATGAAATGCTTAAGAAAAATAAATAGAACAAGTTGGATAGAAAAGAAAACAAACATCACAGTCAGACAAGAACTGTTGTATAAAAAGACAATAATAGAAAAAAATTGGAAAACAACAACTGAGATAGTTTGGACACACTGTACGCATGGATGCAGACAGACTTCCGAACGTCCTATTCAATACTTTTCCAACTGAAAAAAGAAGACCCGGAAGACCAAGAATTACCTGGTTGAAATTAATAAAGAACATCTCGGGATGCAGGACATATAAAGAACTTTTTCAAACAGCAAGGAATAGAGAAGACTGGAAGATCCTGCTCAAGAGAAGACTCAACCTGTCTTAGACGAAAGAGAAGAAAAAGAAGGTTTCCATGGTGAGCATAGTTCTTGACACTCCACTCTTTTTTAGGCCAAATAATATTATCAGTTTTTTTTTTTTTAATAAAAAGTTCAGTAAAGCACTTACAAAAATTCAGAGAACAGAAATCAACTAACGCACAAAAAAGGTTATGTATACAACTGTCAAAGTCTCGTTCCAGAAACCGTTCATAGATGGCAGTAAAATACAGTTCTACAAATCTTACACATAGTGTCGCTGCTTCTTGTGTTTGTTCTGAACATTATCCGAACAAAAAAAACTTTTGCAAAAGTGTTCGCTGTCCGATTTGTTAGCAGTCCGAACTGTTCATTAACCGATCACCCACTGTATATATATATATATACAGCATATATGGGGTAGTACAAATATATTGAATAAGGACTCATGGACAACAGGGCCATAAAGGACAATCACCTTGATTGTAAGGGAAGTGGCACTCCCATGGTCCCCTAGCTGGATCTGTCCTCTTCTTCCTCTACTTTGAGGAAGATCCACTCATTTTAATCTTTCTTATTAGGCCTTATCAGACAACTCTTCTTATTTTATGACCCTTATGCTATTAGAGTACGCAAGGGCTATAGGGGTTTATATCTATGTTCCCTCTATAAACTACACTACTATAATTCTACTCTATTCTACTCTTTCCCCCTATATACCATACCCTACAGGTTTAAATCTGGAAGAAGGCCAGTTCAGAAGCCTTAAGGTAGCAGCCCTACCACTGGATTATCCAATGCCATGCTAGTCACCTGACAAGGCAAAAATTAATCTACTTTTAAGCCAACAGAGAAAGCTAATCGAAATGAATCTATGGAAAACAGTCCTGGAATGGAAAAAGTAAAACAAAAATGGAAACAACAAAATATAATGATTGGTTTATATGCCCCAGAAGAAGAAAGAGAAGATGATAATATTGAATTTTATAATCAATTACAAAATATATATATAATAAATAAAAATTATTATATAATATTAGCAGGAAACTTAAATGCAAAAATTGGAAACACAAAAATTAATAATAATATAGGAATATATGGAGAACATACTCTAAACAGGAATGGTAAAAAATTGATTGACTTTGTAGTTTATAATAACCTTAAAATAATGAATTTTTTCTATAAACATAAGGACATACATAAATATACTTGAGCAGCAAGAGGATAGAAATCAATATTAGATTATTTTATCTTAAATTGAAAATACATCCAAGTTCTCTTTAGATGTTGGAGTTCACAGAGGATATGAAATAAGTAGTGACCACTTCCTCGTTAAAATAAAATTAAGATTACCACCTAAATAGCTACAAACAACAGGAAAAGAAAGAAAATTTAAAACATTAATGTTTTAAAAAATTTGTTTTTTGTTTATAAACAAACTTGTTTTATAAACTTGTTACAATTTTTTTTTATAAAACTGGATTATTAAATGACACAAATATATAGTGGCTATATGAACAAAGAATTAACCATCATTTAAATAAAATAAAACGAAATGAAGAAATAGAATGGCTTAATATAAAAACAATACTAAATACAGCAGCAAATGAAAGCTTAGGAAAGACCAAAAAATTTAATAAAAATTAAAAAACTGAAGATATGGGATGATACAATCACAGAAATAATCAAAATGAAAAAAAAAAAAAGGCCTATTATAAATGGTTAAGCAGTAAAAGATTAGAAGATGAAATAGAATATAAAAGAATAACAGCCATAGCTAATAGAGAAGTCAGAAAAAAACAGAGAATCATGGAACAAATTTGTTTCTAATTTAGAACATGATTTATATAAAATACGACCCAATGCATATAAGATTTTGAAACATTTAAGTACAGATACTAAAGAAAACGTAAAATTAAACGCCAAATTGAAATTAGAAAAAAAAAAAATCAGCTAACACCTTTTTTATTCCCGTATACGGGAGTAGGCGAGGCCATTTAGCCCTATCTAACTTTTGGAGACTGAGTGGGCAGTTCAATCTCCACTGGTACCCAATCAGAGACAGATGGCCCAAGGCTATCACTAATTAAGTGGTATGCAGTGAAGAGAGACGGCTCAAATGTGCCGCCATCTCGTGGTCCCTAACCCTAACACAATATATATTTAATGTCTGAAATAATGTGGGTCCTACGGTCGATTTTCTTGAGTTTACAAGATGAAAAACCCGAGTTTCCGGGAGGAAAAACCTGCTTGCCCGTGCCAGAGATCGACTAACTCGGGAACCGGTCGAAAAAAGGCTTAGAAAAATTTCCTCTAGTCGCCGACTAGACTCGAAACCAAGTCTTCCTTCATGCGGCCAAGCGCAGTGGTGTGCAAACGCCACATCCACTGAGCTACACAGGCTATTGAAATTAGAAGAATCTCTAAATTTCTATACAGAATTATGGACAGATAAATATTTTAAAAAAGATACTTTGCAAACATTTAATGAAAATGAAAAGGAAATAACTAAAGAAGAATTAGAAATCAGTCCGAAAAAAACAAGAAATGGAAAATCACCTGGAGAAGATAAGTTAGGTTCAGAATTGTATAAATATGCAGGAACAAAGTTCAAAGAAAGACTCCTGTTATTTTTAAATAAAATCTATTCAACTAGTAATAATCCCCCATTCTATTGGGGGATTGTAATTCCTATCTTTAAAAAAGCCATTGTAATTCCTATCTTTAAAAAAGGTAGTAGAGATGACCCTAAAAACTATAGAGGTATCAGTATATTAAATTTCTGTTACAAAATATATAGCATAATTTTAAATAAAAAAACTAATAAAATATTCTGAAACTTTATTTTAGAAGTACAGGATGGATTTAGAAAGGACGATCATGTATGACCCAGCCTTTTGCCTAAAATCAATAATAGAGAAAAGAAGAGAATACAATTTAGAAACACATATTACATTTATCAACTTCAAAAAGAATTTGACAAAGTTAAAAAAAAAAGCATTTTATTTAACATATTAACTACGCTACTGGCCAGGTCGTATATATACGTCCACATTACCATGGATGCGAAGTGCATATTAAAATTGTAATACCATTGATATTATATTGAAATTTATGATGGATATGAAGCTTTTGAGGATGAGTATTTGATATTTAATGGCCAGTAAGGTAAATGAAAGACAAATACCAAATAATATTCTAAAAGCTATCATATACGAGAGAGATAAACCAAAGAGTCCAACATGGATGTCCACTTTCAGCAACTCTCTTAATATTTATCTAAATGAAATAATAATAGAATGGAATAAAAATTTCCATGAAAGGTATTAAACTTTCTCCTACTGTGAACTTAAACACTCTCCTTTTTGCCGACAACCAAATAACAATTACAAATTCCGAAGATAACTTACAGAAAGCTATTTTAGATCTAAATGAGATAGCCAAAGATAATAGAATGATAATATCAACAGAAAAATCATAAATGATGGCCTTTAAAGGACAAGATCCAGTAAGAACTAAAATAGCAATAGATAACAAGATTTTAGAACAGGTGAATTCATTTAACTACCTAGAATGTATGATTACATATGAAAATGAAAAAGATATAAACATAAAAATCGCAAAATATTTAAAAATAATGGATGTAATTAACTCTATATTTAAACCTAACCTAGTACAAAAACAAACTAGATTAAAAGTATACAATACATTAGCCCTACCAGTCCTATTGTATGGAAGTGAAATCTGGACAATAAAACAAAAAGACAAACAAAGATTAATAACAGCTGCAGCGAAGTTTATGAGAAAAACTGCAAAGTATACTATATTCGATCACAAAAGAAATGAAGAAATTATGAAAGAATAAAACCATGAATCAATAACAGAAAAAAATTAAAAAATATAAATATAAATGCACGGAGCACAATGAAAGAATGAAAACAGAAAGATCACCTAAACAAAGCTTTAAATTACAAACCATTACGAAAAAGAAAACCAGGATGTCCTCTTAAGAGATTTAATGATGACTTCCAAGGCAAGAACAGGCCACTCTAGGCCTAAATCTTTGACAGGCATGATGATGTGTTTATCAGAACTTTATAGACCCTCCTCACGTGCATGAGTGAGTGAATGAATGAATGAATGAATGGGATTTCTTTTAGGGGTACATTAATTACAAACTTTTCACTGCAAAAAAACAAAAAGTGAAGGTCAGCTGAAAAATATTTAATGATTGAGCCAAGAAGATATAAAAACCTCAGTTGCCTCAAGGATGCAATTAATCTTTTATCAGCTTAAATCAAGAAATATGGTATCACCCTAAACATTGGGTACAAATATACAATAGCTTCAGAAGAAATAACTAGTCTACAAATCATGGCTAAAATAGAACAACGCATATACAACCTTTCTTCCCATACTACCAATAATATCTGGCTATGCAAAGCCAATACAGTGGAACCTCGGTTGTCGAACCTAATTCATTCCCGAAGGCTGTTTGGAAACCGACTGTTAGAAAACTGAAACCATTTTCCCATAAGAATTAATGTAAAATGGATTAATCCATTCCTGAACCCCAGATGACTGTTTATTTAAACCTTTACAACAGTACTTCATGCATAAGATTGTATACAAACATAATGAAAATGCATAAAATCTTACATAAAAAGAATAAACACAATAAATAGATAAAATAAAAACGAAAATTTAACTTCGCTTTAACTATGCATACCGAGGAGAGTTGATGGCATAAAAGTGGAAGGAGGTGAGTAAGGGGAGTCCCTTTCCATAAAAACATCAGGTTACTGTCCTTCTGGGTTTTTTTTTCTCTTTCGCTTTTCTGTCTCTTGGCACCACTCGACTCTGCTTGAGACACACTGAGCCTCTGTCTCACTAAAAACCTGTCCAACGACATTTGTTTTTGCCTGCATTTTAAAATGTTTCTGAAGTGAGACACAGCACTGTCATTGAAATGGTTTATGATGCGGTTTGCTACAGCTTTGCGAATGTGATATCTTGCCACAAAACTTTGCACCCCACTCCATTTTGCACACATTTCTTTGATCAAAGAACATCCTCAAATCCCTTCCTCTGTGTCTGAAGACATTTCCTCCACCTCTGTCTTTTGCTGCTCCTTCTTCTGTTCCAGTTCTTCCGTGGCAAGCTCATTCCTGTGATCCTCCACTAACACCTCCACATCAGCACTGTCAACTTCAAAGCTCATGCTTTTGCCCAGAGACACAATATCACTGATAAGAGCAACATGTTCAGCCTCAATGAGTCTGTCTACTACACAGTCTGGCCACAATTTCCTCCAGGCCGAGTTCATCGTCCTGTAAGTCACTTGTGCCCAGGCTTTGTCAAGGATACTTAAGCAATGAAGGATGTTGAAGTGATGTTTCCAGAATTCTCTGAGTGTTAATTCTGTTCAGAGGTCACTTCAAAACAGTGCTTTGGTTAGAGTTTCTTAAAGTTCAAAATGACCTGCTGGTCCATGGGCTGAATTAAAGAAATTGTGTTGGGGGGCAGGAACCTCACTGTGATAAATCAGACTCCTCCACTAACTCGTCCTCCAAGCGTGGAGGGTGAGCAGGAGCATAGTCCATCACAAGAAGGTATCTAATTGGCAAATTTTTTTCTTGAAGGTATTTTCTCACACTTGTGGCAAAGACTTCATGGATCTACTCAATAAACAATTGCCTGGTTATCCAAGCCCTACTATTAGCCCTCCACATAACAGGCAATTTACTTTTCATCACGTTATTTTTCTTAAACACCCTCGGATTCTCAGAGTGGTACACAAGCAATGCCTTAACCTTGAAGTCCCCACTTGCGTTTCCATATAGCAAAAGAGTCAGCCTGTCCTTCATTGGCTTGTGTCCTGGCAATGCTTTTTCTTCCTGAGTGATGTAGGTCCTCTTTGGCAATTTTTTCCAAAATAGGACGGTTTCATCAGAGTTGAACAATTGTTGTGTAAGAAAACCCTCAGCCTTTACATAGTCACTAAATTCTTGCATATATTTCTCAGCAGCTTCTTGGTTCGAACTCACAGCCTCCCCATGCCTAACACACTATGTATGCCGCTTCTTCTCTTAAATTTCTCAAACCACCCTCTACTAGCTTTCAACACATCAGTATCAGCACTCGTGCCAGGATTTCTCTTTAACAGGTCATCATGTAATCGCCTCGCTTTTTCACAAATTATAGCCTCAGAAACACTATCAACAGCTAACGGTTTCTCGTTTATCCAAATCAGCAACAATTTTTGCACTACTTCAATCGACTGTGATCTTTGTTTAGTAAGAACCTTCATTCCTCTTGCAACATCAGCTCTCTTGATCGCCTCTTTATTTTTGAGTATTGTTACATATCGTTGATTTCACCATACCGAATTGCATAGCAGATTCGAGACACGAAAGCCATTTTCATGTTTGGATATGATTTCTTTTTTCATCTCTATCATGGTTCTAACAACTTTTCTTTTCACTTTGCTGCTATCACTATTCTTCTGCGGCCCCATGGTGGCTTAATTAATAATAATTTATGAAAAAAAAAATAACGCAAAGAAAATCAAGAAAACTCACTGCAAATTCGAGCAGGTGTCTGCACTGAACGAAGGCTGCCACGTAACTGATGCTTTCCTGCCTTACAGCTCAGCACGCAGAGCACATGGTTGCCATTTGTCAGTTCGGGAACCAGGCGTTTTTTGTTCGGGAACCGAACCGTTCGAGAACAGAGACGTGTGACAACTGGGGTCCCACTGTATTCTGAAAACTGCAAAGCCTCCAAAAAGAAAATTATCCTATCTTAAACTCAACACAATTAAAAAACTACATCAAACAAGAATGTTACCATAACTAAAGTAGATATGGGTAATGATACAGGGATCCTTGACTGTTCTGAATATGATCAAAGAAATGTCAATCCAACTCAAACACACAAAATAAAAAAAAAAACTCAAAAATTATTAAAATAATGTTATAACCTACATCAGGGGTGTTCAACCTGTCGATCGCAGAGCGATTTTTGGTCGATCTCTTGTGTATTCCTCTTACTTACAAATTTAATTAAAACTGAAAACATAATATTTTATTTATCATTATTTTGTATTATTTTTAATTCGCTTTAAGTATATTGCTATTGTTTATTTATTTTTCATTAAAATTGTCAAATCAGTAATTTTCTTATAAGTCCGAGTAAAAATTAATTTGGATCAGTGGAAGTCAAACAGCGAGCGGAGTGAATGTGATTATAAGCAAAGTGTAAAAACTCGATTGTAGCTTAAATATTAAATACAGTCATACCCCAACTTACGCGAATCCAGAGTTACACGGTTTCTTATATGTACATATTCCTGTCCCACTTCACGCCTCACCACTAGTCTTATCTTTCAGGCACCGGCCGCATTCGTCAGTGTCGCACATGCTGTGAACAAGCACTGACGTGTTTCGCACAGTCTCCATTCATACACGATTTTTATAGTCTACAAACCTTGTGATTGTTTAATGTTATGTTCTTGATAAAAATTTTATCACATAAAAAATAATAAAGTCATCCAAAAGAAGCAAGTCAGTTTCTTCTACTGCTAGCAAGAAAAGAAAAACATTGACTTTGGAAACAAAACTCGACATTATTAAGGATTTTGAAGGCGGAAAGAAAATTTGTGAGCTAGCAAAGAAGTTCGATCTACAGGAATCCACAGTAAGAACAATGATAAAAGAAAGGTTTACAGATTTTGGAGGACATAGATTCTAACGAGGAACGAATTGTAGCCACAAGGCAAGGAATAAAAAAATCATTAGCTTGCTATGAAGAAATTTTGCGTGACAAGAAAAAGACATTATGGCGTCAGACGAATCTATTAGATTTTATGAAACCATCAACATCGAAATAACTTTCTTTTTTTTATGTACGAAAAACTACTACAATTATGATTATATTTCTTAAAAAATATAGGTGTTTTTGTAAACCTTTGGTCCCAATTGTATGTTTGTATATATAAATTACATATAAATTATATAAATTGTATATATAAAATTATACCCCGAGTTACGCAAATTCGACTTACGCACTTTTTTTGTTGGGCCCACCTACCGCGTAACTCGGGGTTATACCGTATTCCAAAGCACATTACATTGATTTTTTACTTAGGTTAAGTCCCACATGAATATTGTAAAAAAATAAACTTTGTTTGTCTCAGTATAGTTTGTATTAGATGTTTTTGTAAATAACTCTTTTGAAGCTAACTGTATATACTGCTTTAATAAGAATATGTTACAGTGTTAAAAACAAAGGCAATGTTTTTGTCGCCGAAGCTGTACATGGCGGCATTAGAAAGATTGTTATGGAAACTTGTATGTATGAGAAATGCTTGCAGGCTCTAAGTGTAAACATCTCCGAAGTCAGTCAGAAAGAGTTCAAACAACTTTCCAATGGCCGGCAACTTACAATCAAAAGAAAGCAGAGGAGAACAAAAGGCGTGCCGAACTTGAAACTTAAGATGACAGACTCATACTGGTTCTTTGGGGGTTGCCAAACTTCATGTGAGGTCTCAGAGGAGGCCTAATAAAAAGGGACTGAAGCAAGCAGAAGGGGTCCCGGTTCCAGAATTACTGTCAGAGAGGAGGCTGCCTGGTCCAGAGTCACCATCAGAGAGACTGCCCGGATCCACATTGCCTGAGAGAGTTTCCCGCTTCCAGAAAGGAGCTTCTCATTTCGAGACGTCGCTAGAGAGAGACTACTTCTAGGCCGCAGACAAGGTTTCAAATTGCCGAAAGGAAGAGTTTCAATTGCCGGAGAAAAGTTTCCAGGCCAGGTTAATGTCAGACATTCACCAGTGTGTGTGTTGCATTTTCATTACAATTTGATGAATCAAACGACTTCACTCATATTGCTCCGTTAATGGTATTTATTCGCATGGTATTTCAAGATTATTCAAGTAAAGAAGAACTTTTGAAAAATATACCATTATTGGGAAGGACTAGGGGAGAAGACATTTTTTCGGCATTTGATGAATTCGTGAAACAACAGAAACTTCCGCTTTTTTAAACTTGTGTCTATTACTACTGATGGTGCTCCTGCAATGATAGGTAATAAATCAGGCTTCATTTCATCATGTAAAAACGACGACAAATATCCAGAATTTTTAACGTACCACTGTATTATTCACCAACGAGTACTGTGTAGTAAAAGATTAAACACAAAAGATGTTTTGATATTACATTTAAAATTGTAAATTCTGTTTGAGGAAAAGCCCTGCAACGGCGGTTATTTAAATTACAGGCAGATGATGATAGGGAACTTCTGTTGTACAATAATGTTCGCTGGCACAGCAGAAGTCCATTTTTAGAAAGATTTCTTGTATCAATTAACGATATAAAAAATTTTCTTGATGAAAAAGAAGATATTTATCCACAATTGAGTGATAAAAGATGGTTGTTACACTTATCATTTTAGTAGATTTCTGTATGAAATTAAGCAATTTAAATTTAGAGTTACAAGGTAGAGGTAAAAATTTAATTGACATGTTAAGGTCAATAAAAACTTTCCAACAATACTTACTTTTATTAAAGAAAAATATAAATGACTGCGAATTTAGACATCTCCCATATTTATTAAAAATTTTTGAACAAAATCAAGAAATAATTCACTATGATTTAAAAGAATTTATTCGTGAAATGAATTTATTTCTTCCTCAACTAATTCTTAGTTGAGGAAGAAATAAATTCAAGATTTAGAGATTTTAATAAAACTGAAATGATTGTATCTTTTATCAATAATCCATTTCAAGAAAACTTGAACATCACAGAAATTTCAAATGAAATTAGTGGGCTGTTTGAAAGAAAACTTGAACATCACAGAAATTTCAAATGAAATTAGTGGGCTGTTTGATATAAACCAAGCTGAAGTAGAACTTGAGATAATAAACATTCAAAATCAATAAACAATGAAGTCATTTGGAAGTATGCACATGAAAAATTCCCAATATTAACTGATATTGTGCGAAAAATTCTGTCATGTTTCAGATCGATATACTTGTCAGAATCCACTTTTTCAAATATGAACGTCATAAAAAAATCAATGAAGAAACCAAATTACAAATGATCATTTGGATGATTGTCTGTGATTGGCCACTTCTTCATGTCAACTTGACTATGAAAATATTGTGAGGTCCAAACAATGCCATATTTCACATTAACTTTTTTTTTAATCAACCAGCATTTCCTGTAACTTGTGAGTTTGTAATCAATCTGTTGTTTTTTATAACTTTGGTTTTTTAGTTATTTTTAGTTGTTTATTTGTGCATAATCAGATATCAGGTTGGGGGGGGGAACATGATCTATATAAGAGAGTAGATCACCGAATAACTTATATATAAGAGAATAGATCACCGAATAACTTTTTATAGAAAAGTAACTTGTGTACTAAAAAAAAAGGTTGAACAACACTGTCCTACATCATTCAAAAACTTATACTCCTAGACCCTCTCCCACAAATATATTAAAATGGGTCAAAAATACATCTTAGAGACTTATTGTTGAGTATTCTCAACTCTACCTAATTTATAAACTGGCTAAAAATTTGACTCTCAGAGCTCACTCACATTATACTTCACTGCCCCTTCCCCCTCCCATGGTAAATTCTATGCACTTCAAATCTTGCTTGTCAAACATAATCCCCATCACTAATATATCCCTAAAAGAAACTTCAGAACTTATCCAATCTCTTGTTTGTCTTGACATATTAGCCTTATTCACTTTTACCATTAACTTGGGTTATTTTATTACTGGCATGACAAAACCTACAAGCAGATTGAAGACATAGCTATAGGCTCCTTTCCAATGAAACCCACAATTGTTTTTGTTGTTGTTAAAGAAGGGATAACTGTGTGCTATTCATTTATAAAGTTACACATTAAGCATCGTTAAATATTTAACTAAGGTTAATTATAATAAAAATATTTCAGTACATATATCTTGAACCATCCTCAGTGTATTACAGTTGGAAATTTTAAAATAAAAAAAAAACAATGAAGGTACATGGAGAATGGAATATTTTTATGTCTGCAGTTGCAAGACAGCCAAATGAAAAAAATATATATATACTATTAGGATCCAAAAAAAACATTATGCATATAATGTTAAGTTACTATACTTCTTAATATTGTATATAACTCAAGAAATTGTCTTGCAGCATCATAAGGTCTTGGTCAGAATTTCTTTACAAAAAAAAAACAGGAACACAAATCTTATCCCTACTTTTGCTGGTATCTAAGAATCTATTTCAGAGTGTGTCATTCTCTCATATGCAACCATTTAAGACATTCAAAGACTATCTCATAATTCTAGAAATTTCAAATTTAGAATCTAACTTGTCTAATGTCCTTAATAAAGATTGGATGAATTTGATTCATCCAATTGGCTTCCAATTGGATTATTTAGATTATTGGATTATTCATCCAATTGGATTATTTAGATAGGAAATTAATAATGATGTAATTTTTTCATGTAGTACTATCATATCCTGTACACCCCTTGAGGGTACATGGAAGGAATTTGATGATGATGATGATGATGAATTTGATTCTTAATATTTCCAAACTTTCTGGAAACTGTGCTCTTTGTAAACTTACACTACATCTTGGTAACAAATTAAGTGCCCTCCAACAATGAGTTCCTAATTCTAGCAAGCTTTCCCACAATAAGTGGGTAATTAATCTCTCAAATCATCTGCTAACAGAAGACAAACTTAGG
This sequence comes from Typopeltis vanoorti, assembly GCF_054136105.1. NCBI lineage: Eukaryota > Metazoa > Arthropoda > Arachnida > Uropygi > Thelyphonidae > Typopeltis > Typopeltis vanoorti. The sequence continues at coordinate 122,248,463 of NC_143554.1, forward strand.
TTAAGGTCACAAACTTTCAACTCTCCTAAAACAATTTTCTCAATTGCATTTTATGCACAATATCGAATGCAACATTTCTCATCTCTTGTAATACAACAAAAGTAAATCACATTTTGAAGTTGCTAAAATTATTCATAATCCAACGCTACCACTTCTAAACACCACATTTCCAGAATTGAAAGCTCTATGAGATGTTGGGGGGTGGGGGGGAGTTATTATCAAAGCTGACAAAATACAGCATACATTATTGTTGCATCACACACTTCAACATTTTACTGAATTTTAATTTTAATGAATTTGAATTGAATTTTTTAAGGCATTATTGTATGATTGGAGAGAGATTGAAATTTATTGTACACCCACAGTTCATAGAACCCAGTCTGGCAGATTGCCAATAATCAATTCATGCTGAAGAGGAGAAAGAAATAAAGGATGTACGAATTGGTCACCAACACACGAAATCACTTGCTTTATATACGTAAAATTTTCCAACTGTTATACAAGCAAAATAGTTACCACTTTAAAAATTACAATGTTGATAAAAGAAAAGTTAATTTTCCAACATGTAATAATAAACCGCTCATCCCACAAGATTGAATGATTGCGCAATTATCAGAATGGATTCTCCTTCTTCTGATATGCACACAAGTGTTGAAGGGTCTTGCATCTCTGGGCGTACAGTATGTGGAGAGGATTCGTAGGAGAGAGAGATGAGAGTTTGGGCATGCAAGAAATGTAGCAAACTTATCGATTATGAGATATCATTGAATTGGAGTGGTAGTACGCAAAAGATCATGGATGTACCAATGGGAGTAAGCAGAGTTAACTGTACTGTTTGAACAGTAAGACAGTGGATGAAAGTGGCAGTGAGTTAGCAGCGGTGAGCAGTAACAGAACTGAAATAACTGGCGGCAGTGAGCAGTAAAACAGTGGATATACAAGGTAGAGAAAATGTGATTGGTATAAATGGCAGTGAGATAATAATTGAAGAGATGAAAGCAGAGTTGGTAAAGATGAGGCAAGAGATTAAACATATGACGAATGAACCAAGGAGAATTACAGATTTGCATGGGAGTGTGAAGAAGAATGGGACAAAAGATTTGATAGAAATATGAAATGATTTCAGAGTGGCAATGTACAGATATTCGATGATAAGAGGGATGGTGAGAGAAAAGGTGCACAAGGTCTGCTTGCTGGGAGGTAGAATGAACAAGATGAAGTTTCTCAAGTATATTTGCATATATCTTACCAGGAACACTCAGTAATGAAATGCCTCTGTAATTCTCACATTCAGTTTTATTTTCCTTTTTATATATGGGTACTATGAGAACTCTACTCCAATCATCTGGAATTTGTTCCTCTGTCCAGGCCTTCTGAACTATGTAGTGCAGCCACTGCAATACTTTTATACCTCCATACTTGAGCATTTCTGGTTGAATATCATCTACTCCTGCTGCCTTTCCTCATTTCAGGCTTTTGATGGCTTTTTCTACTTCAAACATGGATAGTATTCCTGATTGCATGCCTGTTGAGTGTTTTTACCACTGAGCTGTCACTGCTTGTTTCATTTAGCAATTTTTTGAAGTAATTACTCTACACATCAAGAATATATCTTTTTCTCCAGTTTTCATGTCACCTTTATCAACTCTAATTCTTTTTACAGCTTCTTTCCTCCATTTCTAAGCTATAGATTACGATGACAAGACTAGAAGTAAAGAAAATGAGTTTCTTGAGTTTTTGAGGTAGTTACCTCAGGTAGTATTAACAGAGGACATACAAGGACTGAGGATCTTGGATTTGACCATCTCATTATAGGATGTTATTATGAATGAGGTTTCAAATCTCCCTGCGAGAGTGATGAAGTGATTACCTGAGTGGTTGCCAACCATGTGAGAACTTTGATGAGGAAAGGGGATATATGTGGAACTAAAAGGTTGGTGATTATCAGAAGCTCAAGAAACAACTTGCAGATGTTGCATGGAATGTGGAGTTGGGTGGAAAGGAAATTGATTATGGCAATATAGAACTATCTGGTAGAGCAATGTCTAAATATTCCAAAGGCTTCAAAGTTAAATAAGGTAGGTGTGAAATGGATGAATGAAGAGATTAAGCATGCAATATAGAGAAAAAAGGCAACATAAGAGGAGTTGTAATAATCAATTCCATGAGGAATACAAAGAACAAGCAAGGAGGGTGACTCGGTAAGGATAGTAAAAGTCAATATTAGCAGCAGTTAGTTAATGAAGTCAAAAAAAAATCCTAGGGAGTTCTTTTGATATGTAGCAAAAAATAAGAATGATTATGGTAGGAAGCCACTGATTGGAAAAAATCATATAAGGACAACTGCTGTAGAGGATGTAGTCAAGATATTTAATGAACAGTTCATAAAGATCTTTCATCCTTGTGAATGTCACATCATGGAAAGTTTAAGAGCAGTGGATGATGAGGAGAGACGGACTGGGAGTGTGGAAGAGGTATATGGGGAATTAAGCAAACTTGATATTAATAATTGATATTAAAAAACATAATAATAGAAAACAATTTCTTGGAAAGAGTTTCTTCATATACATACTTAGGTCATCTCACTGATCTAAACTGTGGACTCCAAAAAGAAATAAATAGGAAAGTTCAACTTGCCTGGAGTGCATTCAGACAATTGAAAAGCATTTTTAAAAACAATGATATCCCACTCTGTTTAAAAAGGAAGACATTTAACTACTGTATACATCCAGTCATCACATATGGTTGTGAAACTTGGTCTCGATCAAAAGCACTGGCAAATAAACTAGCAACAATTCAAAGAAAAATAGAGGGATTGACACTAGGCATCGCATTAAAAGATAAGAAGCGAAACACCTGGATATGAAGATGGACTCGCATCACTCACATCATTCTTCATCATAAGCAACTAAAATGGAAATAGGCAAGACATCTATCCAGAAGTGAAGATGAGTGATGGATCACCATACTAATGAACTGGATTTCAAAAGAAGGTAAACGAGGCTGAGGATGTCCTAAAAGAAGGTGGAGTGATGAATTGTCAAATTTTGTTGAGAAAATTGGTCAACCATTGCCAAGAATAGAGAAAGGTGGAAAGAACTGGAGGAGGCCTTCGTCCAGCAGTGGACAGAAAATGGCTAAAAAGAAGATGATATTAATAAGGCTGTGGGACTTGAAGATATATCGCTGCATATTTTGAAGGAACGTATCAGGGAGTTGACATCCGCCTTGATGTATTTGTTTAATATGAGTCTTACATCGAGTCAAGTTTCAAAGAAGTGGAAGGAAGGCAAGATTGTACCACTTCATAAAGGAGGTGACAGAATTCAAGCACAAAATTATAGGCGAATCTGTGTGTCAGGTATTGGTTAGAGTGTTGGAAAAGCTGGTGAGAATCAGAATTCAGAATTGGGTTGACAACAATGGTATTATCTTTGATGGGCAGCACAGATTTGTTGAGGGAGGTCATGATTTAGTAATCTACTTACTTACTTATAGCTGACCTGGTTGGCCAAGTGGATAGCGAATCTGCTCTCCAGTTAAAAGGCGCTGCAGGTTCAAATCCCGCTGTGGGCATAGATGTTTGTGATTGTCTGTGAAAATACTAGTGGTGGTGGTTGGAAGTAGATGGCATCAGTGTAGATGATGGGGTAGTTGATGGATTGAGTGGTGGAGACAGGGAGTTGTAGAGTAGGTGCCCTCCCTCGATGAGTCTTTGGACTCACTGGAGGTGTAAGATAATAATAATTACAATAAGGTGACAGTAGCATTGGACATGGGAGATGGATACACAGCAAACTGCACATGACAATTTGATTGTCAAACTAGAGCAGATGAGGTTGGATATTAGACTAGCTCATTGGAGATTGGCTGTCTGATTAGTATCAACAAATTGTGAATGGGGGAGCAATATCCCAGAAGAGGAAAGTTACTAGTGGTGTGACTCAGGGGTCTGTTTTAGGCCCATTGTTGTGTAACCTGCATATTAAACAGCAATGGCATGTATATGTAGAAAGTTTTTTACCTTGGGTATATATTATGCTAAAGATACTAAGCAATTTTATAACTAGGTTTTTTAATCCTTTTTCCCAAGTAAGCAAACAGACAAGTAAGTCAAGTTTGCAGCTGCATGTAGTGCAACACTAGGCAACTCGTGGTAAAGGTGGAGCAAGTTCTGATCACTTTCCTTAGAATTTTCCCCTAATGTAAAGCCTTTCCTTGCAGAAATGTATGATGCTATGCATTAAGGTAATGGTCACTACCCATACTGGTTTCTCCCACTGACGAGAGGTCTGGCTCCCACTGACGAGACCTCAATAAAGGTCGAAACTGGTATGGGTACTGGCCATTATCTTAATGCATAGCTTCATACATTTCTGCAAGGAAATGTGCTTTACATTAGGGGAAAATTCTAAGGAAATTGATCAGAGCTTGCTCCACCTTTACCACGAGTTGCACTATGTACAGCCGCAAACTTGACTTACTTGTCTGTTTGCTTACTTGGAAAAAAAGGATTAAAAACCTAGCTTATAAAATTGCTTGGTATCTTTAACAAATATATATATATATATATATATATATATATATACACAAAAAGACCAAAACTGGTGAGATCTTTCTGAGCAATAAATACAAAATGTTATATTCAGGCAATAACAATCAAGGAAAAGAAGGAGTAGCCATAGTATTCAACACAAAATACGAGGCTAATCTTCTTGAATGGCAGTCAGTCTCAAGTAGAGTAATGTGGGCAAATATGAGAATGGGGAACTGGACAATGAGACTTATTTGTGCCTATGGTCCCACAGAAGGTTCTACTAAGGTAGAAGTGGAGGAATTTTTTGAGGCTTTAGAAAAAGCAACTGACACAATGAAAAAGGAAAAGTTGATCCTTGTTGGGGATCTAAATAGTAGAGTAGGAAATGATTGTGAGACATACAAAAATATTTTGGGAAAATTTGGAGAAAAGAGCAAAGCTAATAATAATGGCAAATATCTGTTGGATTTCTGCTCAGGACATGGACTGGTTATTACTAACACCATGTTCCAACATAAAAATGTGCACAAATTCACATGGAGAGAAGAGGCTAGGAATAAGAAAAGTCTCATTGACTATGTTATTGTTGATAGTGATGTTTTCTCCCTGGTGCAGGACACCAGAGTGTACAGAGGATTTGAAATTGGAAGTGATCACTATTTAGTCTTGAGCAGGATAAAATTGAATTTCATATTGAAAAGAATAATATGTAAGAAAGTTTTAAAGCGAATAAAAGTTGAGCAGCTCTCAGATGTAAACTGTAGACTAAAATACAGAAATATTATTGAAAAGAAAATGAAAGAGTTTGAGAACAGGAATCAAACCTTGGAGATTCAGTGGCAAACTCTGAAGGAAACATTGATTGATTCTGCCAGAGAGGCATGTGGTGAGGTTGTATGCAAAGATAAAAAAATCAGAACTCCCTGGTGGACACAGGAAGTTAAAGAGGCAGTGAAGGAAAAGAAGAAAGCATATCAAAAGTTCCTGGCAAATAAGTCAGCTTTTACTCTTACAGAATACAGAGACAAATGTAAGAAAGCTAAGCAGTGTGTAAAACTAGCTAAACAAAAGTCATGGGAGGACTTTGGCAAGAATATAGAAAATAAATATCAAGAAGGTGGCAAAATATTCTGGAGGTTGTTGAAGAAGCTTAGGAATGGAGGAAAGAGTGCTGTAAAAGGAATTAGAGATGATAAAGGTGAAATGAAAACAGGAGAAAAAGATATCCTTGAAGTATGGAGTAATTACTTTGAAAAACTGCTAAATGAAACAAGCAGTGATGACAGCACAGTGATAAAAAACACTGACCAGGCATGCAGTCAGGAATACATATCCATACTTGAAGTAGAAAAAGCCATCAAAGGCTTGAAATGTGGAAAGGCAGCAGGAGTAGATGATATTCGACCAGAAATGCTGAAGTATGGTGATATAAGAGTCTTACAGTGGCTGCACTGCATAGTTCAGAAAGCCTGGACAGAGGGACGAATTCCCGATGATTGGAGTAGAGCTCTCATAGTACCCATATATAAAAAGGGAAATAAAACTGAATGTGAGAATTACAGAGGTATTTCCCTACTGAGTGTTCCTGGCAAGATCTATGCAAGTATACTTGAGAAACGGTTGAGAAGAATTGTGGAAGAAAAGCTTGGTGAAGAACAAGCTGGATTCAGGCCAAATAGAGGCTGTCAGGATCAGATCTTCACTTTACGACAAATAGTCGAGAAAGCATGGGAATGTAACAAAGATCTGTATTTAAGTTTTGTCGATTTGGAAAAGGCATATGACAAAGTGCCAAGAGAGAAGCTATTCAATACGCTGCAGTTATATGGTGTCAATGGGGCATTATATCAAGCAATACTTAGTCTTTATTTGAGTTGTGAGTCAGCAGTTAGAATTGAAGGAAGTACAGGAAGATGGTTTAATGTTAAATCTGGTGTGAGACAAGGATGTACATTATCCCCTCTGTTATTCATTATCTATATGGATCACATTATGAAGGAATGTGGTATTAAACCTGATATCAAAATTGGAGATGTTAATGTCAGCTCTTTGCTTTATGCGGATGATGTTATACTTCTAAATAAATCCAATACAAGTCTGCAAAATTCTCTGACTAAATTGAATAGCTGTTGTAATAGATATGGTATGAAGGTCAGCAATAAAAAGACAAAGACAATGAAAATAGGCAGAATCATTGAAAATATCAACTGTGTTGTGAATGGAGAACCTGTGGAACAAGTAAAACATTTCAGCTACTTAGGCACAATTTTTAGTGAAGATGGTAAACTAAATATAGAAATAGACAACAGAATCAGCAAAGCTGGTATCGTGGGAAGTCAATTGAATAAATTCATATGGAATAAGAAAGAAATTAGTCGGAACACTAAATTAGCTGTATACAAGACTGTGTTCAAACCAATTTTAACTTTTGGATCTGAGAGCTGGGTCAGAAGTAAAACACTTGACCAAAGACTAGAGACCGCAGATATGAGAGTCCTGAGAAAGATTAGAGGCGTGAACAGATGGCATCAATGGCAATATCATATTAAAAATGAGGATATTAGGAAAGAACTTGACATTGTCAGCATCCAGGAGTGCGTTAGCAGAGCTAATCTCAGATGGTATGGTCATTTAAATAGAATGGGAGAGGAAAGATTAGCAAAACAAGTGTTCTCTGCCAGGTTTGCAGGAAAACGACCCAGAGGAAGACCAAGATATAGGTGGATTGATACGGTACAAAGTGCCTTAGACGATAGAAATATAAGATCTGATAATGTTGGAGTCTTGACAAGTAACAGACTGATTTGGAGGAAAATTGTAGATAGGAAGTTAGTAATGATGTAATTTTTTCATGTAGTACTGTCATATCCTGTACACCCCTTGAGGGTACATGGCAGGAATTTGATGATGATGATGATGATGATGATATATACACACACACACACACATATATATAGCTGGTTCCAAAGTTAAAAAGAATTATGAGGAGTAGAGCAGGTGTTGTGGCCTTACAAGAAGACTTGAATAGACTGAATGAATGGGCATGAAAGGGGAGACGTCAGTTCAATGATGCGAAATGTAAGATTTTAAAATTTGGAAAAAAAAGATGGGATTTAGAATTTACTCTTGGCGGAGATATATTGTTGTAGATTCAAGAAATAAGAGATTTTGGGATGATAGTGAATAACAATCTGAAATTTAGAGCACATGTTGCCAAAATTTTGAGGGCCATTTAGAAAAGAAACACAAAAAATTCTGACAATGATGTGAAGAACACTGATTTGTGGACCTAAGGAGATTCTGGTTGCACTGTACAAGGCCTTGAATAGGCTACATATGGATTGCTGTTCACAGATTTGGTCACCTGATTTTCAAAAGGACAGAGAGATGTTAGAAAAAGTCCAGAGGCAATTGATCAAAATAGATTCCGATTTCTGAAATGTTGAAAAGATGCAATTTACAGTTTGGAAGTGAGGGGCAGGGCGACATGATAGAGATGTACAAGCCGATAAGGGGTTGTTATAGGATTAACAGTGAAGAGGTTTTTTTATAAAATGGTGGGAGATTGGGTGAAGAACAAAAGGTAATCTTTGGAAGCTTTATAAAGAGGATGTGAATGAACAGCAGATTTTTGCATGAGAGTTATGAATGAATGGAATGCATTGCCTGAAGGCATGATGCCTTCAGAGAATTTGAATGTGTTTAAGGCACGGTATGATAAGCTGTGTGTGTGTGTGTGTGTGTGTGTGTGTGTGTGTGTGTGTGTGTGTGTGTGTGTGTGTGTGTGTGTGTGTGTGTCACAAAACGGACCTCCTAGATGAGTCTGTGATTCTATGAGGTCTTAGGATAAGAATAATAATAACAGACTGTACACAATGTTCAACAGATATTCACTGACATCAAAAATTGTAATATATTAAATCAACCTCTCTCTCTCTCTAATGGCTACAACTGGAATCTCTTTCTAAAATAATAAAACAACTTAGCCTTCATTGCTGTTGTCCCCCAGAGGATGTCATTAGAGTTTCCAATCAGTATGTCAACAGTTTATCAAAAAAAGCTATCCAAGGCTTCTGCATAAACTTTCAAGTCTACTTCCATCTGGTTTATATATTAGCAACATTTCTATGCTCTCCAAAAAATCAATTATTTCTTCTGTCCCATTCAGGAGCATATTGGTTTACTTGTTCATGTGGTCATTTATATCCTGGGCAGGCTATAATTCCCACCAAATCCAAAAAATATTAAATCGGCACAACCGAGCAGCTGCCTATAATCACATTCTCGTGTGCATTCTTGTATTAGTAATGATGTTAAGTTTATTACACTACTTATTTTTAGAAGAATATTTTAAATTATTCTTTTCATGTGTACAAAATTTAGTGCATTCTAGATGCACGACCTTTTTTTGTCATATACTCAATTTATTTACCATTTTATTTCTTTAAATACAGTTTTTGCTGGTCATTTGACACATTCATATTATATGTAATGATATGAAGGTTTCAAGAGTGAGTTTTAGAATAACTAACATCATAAGTTGAGAGTATTATTTTGGTAAGAGTATTTTAAAAAAAAAGTACATGGGAAAATTAAAAAAAATTATGTAATAGTAATAAAGAAAGAAGCTGAAAATCACATTGTAAATTATAATAATGTAGGGCAGTGGGGAATTTTACTTACCTGGAGGCGAATAATTTTGAAGAAGCCGAAGAAGTTTTACTGACAACCAAGGAGCAGGCACAAAGTAATAGGTGTAGTCTTGTAAATCTGTATAAGATGCTGTTACTATCTAAAAACACAATTATCTTAATTAACACAAAGATATGACTACTACTGTTATAGCCACTTGTTATCAATTAAGGACAAAATAGCCATCATTTTAAAATTCACCGGAAAGATGAAACAAATCTGCCTTCTTATGCACTTTATAACAAGACAATCATGATATTACTCTGATCACATAAAATGCCTCGAATACAAACACCAATTTGAGTTCTTATGAGTTGTTTCTATTAATATTTAGATCACATACTGAATATTGCAAAAAGAGAAATGCTCAACATTTCCACTAACTAGATCAGCATTTCTGTCAATAATGTTGATAATCAAGACTAAAAACCTCTCTACCATGATCTTCACAGTTGTTTGCACTGTCTTATGGACAGGGCCAGCGGAAGCGGGCATGCAGGCGCCACTATGATGGGGGCGACGCCACCAGGGAGCAGTTCATAAGGTAATTTTTAAGAAACAAAATTTTTATCATAAAAACAAAAAATTCTTAGAATGATCAATATTAAAATAAATAAGGCCAGATACACCGAATTAAAAATTTTAAAAAAATGTATATTGCCACCTCTTTGATCAGCCGGCTGTTTACAATTTGCTTGCAATCAGCCGGCTGTTTACACAACATTCTGCAGGCTAAATGCTTGCCTGCAGAATGTTGTGTCTACTGCAATCTATCAAAAGTGAATCGGTGGACGGTGTTTATGCGCAGAAACAAATTTTTGTACAAAACATTTGTTGCTAGTTAACCAGTCATATGTTACACATCTCAGTAGGCTACTAACAGTAGCACAGTGCGGACTATTATTTCGTCCCTGTGTCGTGTTGTGTAATAATTTCGTGTGGGTATAAAATAGAAATGGAATCAAAATTTAAAAAAAAAGCTATCCGGTGCACAAAATCATAAGCGTCATGCTGCGAAAGAAGCAGATATTAAGAAATAAACTGGGGCTCTTAATAAATTTGTTAAAATATTAAAATATTCTGATGCAGATTGTAACCAACTCGATACATCAGAGTTGAAGAGCCGTGCACATCATCCAGTTTGCATGAAAGTACTACTGCAACTATTGAACAAGATAATTGAACATGATTTAAGTGAAAAATAATTAGGATTTAGTCAACTACAACAAGATTTAGTTGTAGTTGACCACGAAACTAACACATTGCTAGGCTCTGTAAATTTAGAAGATCCAGGTGAATGGGGAAATACTGATGAAAAATTACAAGTTGTTTTAATTGAAATGGGGCCTGTTCAAAAGAAAAATATAATATATCCCACAGATACATATGGTCGTAAATTTGGAGACACGTATTATAATAGAAAAATGGAAAACGGGAGTTTGTGCCAAGAACATGGCTCATTTATTCCGAAACTATAAATTCTGTTTTTTGCTTTTGTTGCAAACTTGTCGCACCTACTAAATCAACTGAATCACCTACTGAGTCATGTAGAAGGTTATAACGATTGGAAAAATGTAAGTACAACTTTACATAGGCATGAGATTAGTTTAACTCACATGAAAAATTTCTTTAAATGGAAGGAACTTTGATAAAAATTTAAAAAAACAAAACTACTATTGATTCCCAGACTCAAAGCATGTATGAAATGGAAAAGAAACATTGGACGAGTGTTTTAGAACGCTTGATTGAAATTATAAAATTACTTGGTAGTTGAAATTTAGTTTTTCGCGGATCATCTGATAAATTATATGAAAGGAATAATAGCAATTTTTTAAAATTAGTCGAACTGTTATGGAAACTCATGTTGAAAGGGCCCTACAACGAATACAATAGGGTACACTATTTGAGTAAAGACAGTCAAAATGAAATATTGGAAACTAAGTAACGCAATCAGGGATACAATTTTATTATAAATTCGAAAATCTAAATATTATTCCATAATTTTAGACTGCACACCTGATGCAAGTAAAACAGAACAAATGACCATTATTATTCGCTTTGTTTCCTGTGACAATGGAATTGTCAAGATCAGAGAAAACGTTTTAGGTTTTAGGTTTTGCAGATATATCAGATTCGAACGGACGTGGTTTGTGTGCAACAATAATGGAACAACTGGAAAAATGGAACATTCCCATTGAAGACATGTGAGGTCAAGGGTATGAGAATTTGGCAAATATAGGCTCCAAAATTTGCTTTTGAACAAAAATCCTTGAGCATTTTATGTGGCATATGCTGCTCATAATCTAAACTTAATCATTAACGATGCAGCCAAAGTGAATGCAGATACAATTAGTTTCTTTGCAATTACTCAAGAAATATAAAATTTCTTTTTGTTCTCTTACAAACCTTGGGCAATCCTTTTAAAGTTCATAAAAAAAATTAACATTGAAACAGCCATCAGAAACGCGATGGGAAAGTAAAATTAATGCAATCTGCGCTCTACGATATCAGTTAGGAGAAATTTATGATGCACTTTTTGAAATTTTAAATAATGAAAATTTTAATAAAGAAACTCAGCATGAAGCACAAACATTATGTGCTAAAATAAAGGACTACAAATTTATTTGCTCTCTTATAACTTGGCATGATTTACTTAACAGAATAAATCCTGTGAGTAAAATGTCTCAAGACAAAAATATGAACATTACACTTGCTTTAGAATCTATCGAAAACTTAAAAATATGTTTACAAGCGTATCGGTCAGATACAAATTTTAAAGAATTCTAAAGACGGCAAAAGAACTGAGTGAAGAGATGGATGGAGAACAAGAATTTAAAACTGGTACGGAAGTTCGACGACGAAAGAAGACACGAGAATTTGACTACGAGCATCATGACGAAACACCACAATCGCCAGAAGATAAATTTAGAGTGAATGTGTTTTATACACTTCTAGACGTTGCAATGTGTTCGTTAATAGAACGTTTTGAACAACTAAAAACATATTATGATAATTTCAATTTCTTGTATAGATTGCTACAAATTAATAACGAAGATTTACGAAAAAATTGTGACGATTTGGAGATTCTCTTGAAGGACTGCGACAATAAAGACATAAATGCAATAGAACCATATGACGAGTTATGTGCTTTCTGGGATATTTTTTGGAAGGAAAATTTAAATATTCAAAAGCCCTTTCGATATTCTTAATTTTATTGTGTCCAATAATTTATCTTTCCCTAACTTTTCAATTGCTTTAAGAATACTATTAATCTTACCTGTTAGTGTAACGAGCGGTGAACGTTCCTTTTCCAAGTTGAAATTGATTAAAACCTGCTTAAGAACAAGTATGTCACAAAAAAGGCTTGTTAGTTTGGCGTTAAAAGTTTGAAATAAAATCTGATAATACTGGAGTTCTATAGCAGACTAATTTAGAGGAAAATTGTCAATAAGAAATTAATAAATAAAAACATTTCATGAACACTCACAGAAGGTTCATATCAGGAATTTAATGACTTGGGTAGAATATATATATTTTTAGAATTGTTTTATATTTTTTTTAATCAAGATAGTAACACTCTTCTTACAATTCCTGCTTGATTCCAATTAGCCAAAAACTGCTCTCACATCATATTAAATTTATATATGGTAAATTAAAATTTGGATGATGTTTCAGCATCTCACAAGCTATTTGAACTTTCTTTCAAACCAGGTTTTGGTAAGGTGTAGGGACTTGGTGCATTTCCAGTTGATTCTGTGACATGTTTGAAGTGCATGGTACAACAGGCCTGTTTTACCATAGCGGAGGAATTAATGGGGTCCTCTCAGAGGGACCCTGTAACCCCTAGTGTGTCCCCTGGGTGGCAGATAGGGGAGCCCACCATGTATGTGTGTGTATATACATCTATATGTGTGTGTATATGTATATATGGTGGGGTGGTCCGAATATACTGAATAAGGACTTGTAGACCAACAGGGCCATAAGGGACAATCATCTTGATTGTAAAGGAAGTGACACTCCCATGGTCCCCTAGCTGGATCTATCCTCTTCTTCCTCTACTTTGAAGAAGATTCACTCACTTTGATTTTTCCGATAAGGCCTATTCAACCAATTCTTCTTATTTTATGACCCTTATGCTATTAGAGTACTTGAGGGCCATGGGATCTTTCCATTTCTGACCTAACAACTGTGTCCCCCCACTATAAACCTCTACTATAATTCTATTCTATTCTCCTATAGTCTATTCTTCCCCCCTTCAATATACCCTTTTCCTCCTATGGGTTTAAATTTGGAAGATGACTAGTTCAGAAACCTTAAAGTAGCAGCCCTACTATTGAACTATCCATCGTCACGCTAGTCACCTGACATGGAGAACATAATTCTACTTTTAAGGTGACAGAAGAAGACGGTAATTGGAATGAATCTATGGAAAATGACCCTGGAATGGAAAAGGTAAACCAAAAATGGAAACGAAAAATATAATACATATAGCAAACTGGAATGTAAGCGGAACAGCATATAAAGAAATAGAATTAGACCAAATATTAAATGAAAGAAATTTTAAAATAGCAGTAATCACTGAAACAAAAAAGAAATTAAAAGGAACCAGGAGAACTGAAAATTTTAATGTGATATACAGTGGAGCTGACAGAGACCAAAGAGCACAAGCAAGAGTCATGATTTGGATCCATAACTATCTTTCAAAACAGTTAAAACATTATAAATTATAGAATGAAAGAATAATAGAAGCTAGAATAAAAATAGATAGAGGTTATTTAACAATAATTGGTTTATATGCCCGAAGAAGGAAGAGAACAGGATAATATTGAATTTTATAATCAGCTACAAAATATATATAATAAAATAAATAAAAATGATTATGCAATTTTAGCAGGAGACTTAAATGCAAGAATAGGAAACATGAAAATTAATAATAATATAGGAATATATGGAGAACATACTCTAAACAGGAATGGTAAAAAATTGATTGACTTTGTAGTTTATAATAACCTAAAAATAATGAATTCTTTCTATAAACATAAAGACATACATAAATATACTTGGGCAGCAAGAGGATGGAAATCAATATTAGATTATTTCATCGTAAATGAAAAGACAAAGTTTTCGTTAGATGTTAGAGTTCACAGAGGATATGAAATAAGCAGTGACAACTTCCTTGTTAAAATAAAATTAAGATTACTACCTAAATGGCTACAAGTAACAAGAACAGAAATAAAATTTAAAACATTTGTTATAAAACTAAACTATTAAATGACACAAATATACAATGGCTATATGAACAAAGAATTAACCAATATCTCGATAAAATAAAACAAAAATGAAGAAATAGAATGGCTTAATATAAAAACAATACTAAATGCATCAGCAAATGAAAGCTTAGGAAAGACCAAAAAATTCAATAAAAGGAAAAAACTGAAGATCTGGGATGATACAACCAAAGAAATAATCAAAATGAAAAAAGAAGCCTATCATAAATGGTTAAGCAGTAAAAGATTAGAAGATGGAATAGCATATAAAAGAATAAGAGCCATAGCTAAAAGAGAAGTCAGAAAAAGACATCACGGAACAAATTTGTTTCTAATTTAGAACGAATTTCTTCCATGTCCCAGTCATGATTTATATAAAATAAGACTCAATGTACATAAGATTTTGAAACACCCAAATGCAGATACTAAAGAAAACATAAAATTAAACAATGAATTGATATTAGAAGAATTTCTAAATTTCTACACAGAATTGTGGACAGATAAATATTTAAAAAAAGACAACTTGCAAACATTTAATGGAAATGAAAAGAAAATAACTAAAGAAGAATTAGAAATCAGCCTGAAAGAAACAAGAAATGGAAAATCACCTGGAGAAGGTAAGCTAGGTTCAGAACTGTATAAATATGCAGGAACAAGATTCAAAGAAAGACTCCTATTATTTTTAAATAAAATTTATACAACTGGTAACCCCCCCCCAATAGAATGGAAAAAAGCAATTGTGATTCCTATCTTTAAAAAAGGTAATAGAGATGACCCTAAGAGCATACTAAATTCCTGTTACACAATATATAGCAGAATTTTAAATAGCAAACTAATGAAATATTCCGATAACTTTATTTTAGAAGTACAGAATGAGTTTAGAAAAGGACGATCACATTAGACCCATCCTTTTGCCTAAAATTAATAATAGAGAAAAGAAGAGAATACAATTTAGAAACACATATTGCATTTATTGACTTTGAAAAAGCATTTGACAAAGTTAAAAGAAACATTATTTAACATATTAAAAGAAAGACAAATACCAAATAATATCCTAAAAGCTATCATAAGCATATATAAAAATAATCAAATACAAATAAGATTAAATCATGAGCTATCATATACGAGAGAGATAAACCAAGGAGTCCGACAGGGATGTCCCTTCTCAGCAACTCTTTTTAATATTTACCTAAATGAAATAATAATAAAATGGAATAAAAATTTCCATCAAGGTATTAAACTTTCTCCTACTGTGAACTTAAACACTCTCCTTTTTGCCGACAACCAAATAATAATTACAAATTCCGAAGATAACTTACAGAAAGCTATTTTAGATCTAAATGAGATCTAAAAAAAGCCAAAGATTATAGAATGATAATATCAACAGAAAAATCAAAAATGGTGGCCTTTAAAGGACAAGATCCAGTAAGAACTAAAATAGCAATAGATAACAAGATTTTAGAACAGATGAATTCATTTAACTACCTAGGATGCATGATTACATATGAAAATGAAAAAGATATAAACCTAAATATTTAAAAATAATGGGTGTAATTAACTCTATATTTAAACCTAACCTAGCACAAAAACAAACCGGATTAAAAGTATACAATACATTAGCCCTACTAGTCCTATTGTATGGAAGTGAAATCTGGACAATAAAACAAAAAGACAAAGATTGATAACAGTAGAAATGAAGTTTATGAGAAAAACTGCAAAGTATACTCTATTTGATCACAAAAGAAACGAAGAAATTATGAAAGAATTAAACCAAAAATCAGTAATAAAAAAAATTAAAAAATATGAACATAAATGGATGGAACACGTTCAAAGAATGAAAACAGAAAAATCACCAAAACAAGTCTTAAAGTACAAGCCATTAGGGAAAAAAAAAAACCAGGACATCCTCTTAAATGATGACTTCTAAGGCCGGAACAGGCCACGCTAGGCCTAGATCCTTGATATGCATGATGATGAAATTAAAATTTACATACATTTAAAACTATTTATATAAATATATACCTTTATTTCATCACAAGTAATTAATTTTCCATACAAATACTGTGCAAAATCAGAATATAACATTTAAAATTTGTTAAAAGAAATACTTCATTTAGAAATGCTTAAAAATGCTAATTTTTCTCCACCATTATGGACTCCCCCCCCCCCTTTTTTTTTTTGTGCAGAGATACTTACTCTGCTTAGACGTGATACAGCTAGAGACACACATCCTTTATATTCATCTGGATTCTTCTTTATTAAGGCATCCATCAAGCTTACTGCTGCAGTAACAACTCCCTGTAAGTTCAAGAAATCCATTTAGAACAAAATTATCTAAAAGACAAATATCTAAATCTTCTGTGTAAGATACTAACATGTGAACATGCACATATACCTAAAATGTGGTTCAGAGAATTCACACAACAGATAACATATATTCAATACAAGATATTTGACCAGCAACAGATAATAGTACACACAGCTGACTGTTCTAATAGCAAAACCTATAAAGAAACAGTTGAAACTAAACATATTTGGTCGTTTTATAATTAAAATACAAACTTATTTAATACTGACCATTTACAAATAAACTTACATTATAGCCTACCAGTTTCGTCAGCAAACTGTCTGGCTTTTTCAAGGTGTTTACGGAAAGACAAAAAAAAATAGTAAATGCAAATTGAAAGGAACATAAAAAATGTTGTAAACTAACTAGTAGCTAAGGTTACATGTTTGCGTGTCAGAGGGGACTTAATTTTTCTTATTCATTATCACGCATGCGTGTTTGTTGTAAACGTGTAATGTGATTACTGGCTAGCTATAGTTCAGATTGATTTAGAGAGAGAGAGAGAGAGAGAGGATCTGGTTTTTCCACGAACTGTTTAGGATTGCGCCAGTTAAAACTTGAGGTTTCCGCCAGTTATTAACACTATTGTGGCTTCCTTGAATAAACGATATCTGTAGTCGTCATCCAGATATGGCATGGAGCTGTTTTGCCACTCTATCGTATGGTTAGACATACAGAAATGATGTGCTTAGCCTGAAGAGATACTGCTGTTGTGGTTTACATCACCAACATGTTCTTTTTGTCTGATTTCTAAACTCCGTGAAGTTTGTCTGATGTAAGCAAGACCACAGGAGCAAGGAATGTAATATACTCCTGGATATTTGTGGAATGGCACCTTATCTTTTGGGGATCCTAAAACTTGTCTGATGCTGGTGGTTGGTTTGAAGACCACTCTGATGTTGTAGGCTCTTAGTATTCTGGCTATTTGATAAGAAATTGACTTGATGAAAGGGATCACTACAGTAGAAATGTGCTGGGAATGTGATTCTTCTTGTCTGGGGTTGTCACCGTATAGATATTTTTTGATGATGTTTTGAGGATATCCATTTTGTGATAATGTGTTGACTATTAGTGAGAGTTCAGTCTGTGTATCCTCCTCTTCTGATATGAACTTTCTGGCCCTATATTTCAACATGTGGATAATGCTCAGTTTGTGTGTCTTTTGATGGTTTGAAGTATAATAAATATATCTTCCAGTATCTGTGGGCTTTCTGTAAATAGATAATTTGACACTATTTGATTGTTTCTTTATCAAGATGTCTAAAAAATGCAGTTGGTTGTTGTTTTCCACTTCCAGAGTGAATTTTATCTTGTTATGTATTGAGTTGATTTTATCCACAAACGATTTTAGGTTTTCTAAGCTGTCTTGCCATATAATGAAGATATCGTCAACATATCTCCACCATGTAGATTGTCTAGGAGAGATTGTGGAGAGAATTTCTTTTTCAAGTTTTTCCATGAAAAGGTCTGCACAAGATGGTGATAGTGGACTTCCCATTGCTAGGCCTAATTGTTGGTATATGGTGTTGTTAACTTTGAAGAAATTAGATTGAAGGCAGCGTCTAAACATCTATGTGATGTCTAAAGGAAAGAGATCTTGGATGATGTTTATTACCTCTTTTACTGGTACACTGGTGAAAAGGGATACAACATCTAGACTGGCTAGCATGTGCATGTCTGTTGGTGCAATCTTAATGACTTGGAGTTTATTTACAAAATGTTGACCATTCTTGATATAGTATTCTGTTGATCTTATTTTATTATTTAATAAGTTTGCAAGATGCTTTGCCAAAAGGTAGGGTAAATTTGTTTGTAAATGGTCAGTATTAAATAAGTTATTTTAAAGAAACAGTTGGTTAGTGAAAGGTTTGCTACAGTGAATTTAAGTTAAAAGATCACCTCCCTCCAGTTGGGTCTTGGTGGAGATGTCCTGCACTCCATTTCAAAACATGGTATAAAATTATTACATGACTGTTGGGCTGAAATAAAATCCATTCTTATCTATTCATTTGAATATAAGAATATAGAAGATAAATATCAGGGAGGGGGGAAAATGTTTTGGAGAGCAGTGAAAAAAAATTTAGAAAAGGAGGAAAGACAAATAAAAGATGATAAAACTTAAGAAAAAATATTCTAGATGTCTAGGGTAGCAATTACTTGAAAATGACAGAATAGTGATGGAAAATATTCAAGATAAATGCAATCAGGAGTACTTATCAATACTTGAGGCAGAAAAGTCATTGGAAACCTCGTTATCATCCTTTCAAAAATTTATACCCATTGGCCTGTTCTGGCCTCATTCCACCTTTTTTTATTTGGTCATCTTTGACTTCAATATCTTTCACCAAATGGGTGGTATTGAAGCAGCCGTTTTTTTTTAAGGTAATTATGAACTGATCAGTTGTTCAATATGTTCAATCCACTTCTTTCTGTATATTTTGTGAAGTACTATGCCTATTTTCAGTTCTTTACATATTTCTATGCCTCTTTTATTTTATTTTTTTTTGTCCCAAAGAGTATAGCCTGCTGTTCTTCATAATTTAATTTTTTCAGTTTCTATTCTTTTTTCTTCTGTGGTTTTTGTCCATAATTCACTTCCACACAAGAAAATGTATTACCAAAAACTTTATAGACTGTTACTCCTGTATGGTTTTAAACTTGGTTTGGATTTAAAATAAAACTTTAATTCACTATACCCAAAGAGTATAGCCTGCTGTTCTTCATAATTTAATTTTTTCAGTTTCTATTCTTTTTTCTTCTGTGGTTTTTGTCCATAATTCACTTCCACACAAGAAAATGTATTACCAAAAACTTTATAGACTGTTACTCTTGTATGGTTTTAAACTTGGTTAGGATTTAAAATAAAACTTTAATTCACTTTAAAACTTTCTTACATGTTCTTTTCAATATGAAATTCAATTTTATCCTGCTCAAGAAACTTTCAACTTCAAATCCTCTGTACACTTTAGTGTCCTGTACCAGGAAGAAAACCTCACTGTCAACAATATAAACTGTGAATTTGTGCACATGTGAATGTTGGAACATTGTGTTAATAATAACCAGTCCATATCCTGAGCATTAATTCAACAGGTATTTGCCATTACTATTAGCTTTGCTCTTTTCTCCAAATTTTCCCAAAACATTTTTGAATGTCTGACAATCATTTCCTACTCTGCTATTTAGACCCCCAACAAGGACCAATTATATATTTTAAATGGTGTCAGTTGATTTCTATAAAGCCTCAAAAAATTCTTCCACTTCTACCTTAGCAGAACTTTCTGTGGGACCATAGACACAAGTAAGTCTCATTGTCGAGTTCCCCATTCTGATATTTGCCCACATCACTCTACTTGAAATTGCCTGCCATTCAAGAAGATTAGCCTCGTATTTAGTGTTGATTACTATAGCTACTCCTTTTCCCTGCTTGTCATATAACACTTTGTATTTTATACAATTCCTCAGGTAGCTCCTTTTTTTATGCCATTCAGGCTTCTTATGTCGATAGTACCAATCTTGAAATCTGGTGATTTTGAGTTAGGATGTGTTTTAGAATTTGTTCCAGTAGCTGACTTTTCACTGTTCACCCTGGTTCCCTGGCAAAAACAATGGGGGGCCTTGTTTAACCGGACGACGTCCCAGCTGGCATGAAATTTTGTCATGTTGTACCATCATTTTGTATTTTGGTTTTTAAGCCAATAAGAATACAATTTGGTCTGCTAAATCCCAAATTGCCAGCCAATCCTCGTTCGTTCAGTATCCAGGTAGACACCTAACAGGGTGCATCACAAGGAGGTGTGGATTGGACATCAGGTCAGAAGTCCTGGTTGGTTCTCTGCGTTCCTTTAAAGGCTATGTGGAGGTTTCCTCTCAGTTATACAACTTTGACCCTTAAGCATACATATAATCAAGATCTTCATAATGATGAACAGCAGCAGATCTACTAGTCTGGCCAAAGCATGATGACCCACAATGGAAAAAAAAATGCCGGGATAGGCTAAAGATGGAAATTTATGCTTTGCAAAGCCTGAAAAAGGTGCAAATCTTGTTAGTAGAGCAGAAGGACACATGAAGGCCAACAGATCTGAGCACCTCTTTCAGAAACACCTTTAAGATAAGGAATGGTAATGCAATGGGGGCTTGGGAGGAAGGTGATAAAAAAGCACTATAGCTGTTAATGACTTGTTCACATAAGACTCAGTGAAGCCATTAGTCAGGAAGGTGGTCTTAACATTGTTTATGATATCAATACTTTAGTAGATCATAAAGAGTAAACAAGATGAGAATTTAACAGTGTAAAATTTTTGTCAAGGATGGTGATGTGAAAGAACATGAATGTAAAGTCCAGCACAGATTTCTTTTTTAAAACTGGAGAAGTGTAGGCCACCATATAACTGAGAAGTAGGAGGTCTAAGAAGACAAAACAATGAACTATTTCAGGAGTAAAATGAATGCAATGGTGAATTCTATTAATCTTCATAATGAAATCTTTACGTTCTGAAAGGGAACCTTGCCAAAGTGCAAAAATGTACCATATATCTGTACCATAAAGACAGCTAAGAAGAGAGGTCTGTACCCTCTGTTCAAATAACTCCGTGAAACAGTTTGCAAGGTTAGGAGAAAGAGGACTACTTATGGTTATGTCTTCAATCAGTGAATAAAGCTTGTTCTGATAAGTAAAATGGCTAACACTGATGATAAAATCAAAGACACAAAGAATATCCATGGGAAAGAATTGACAGAGAAGTCAATGTTTCACCCAGGGGAACATTTGTGAATAGAGAAACAATATCCAAGTTGATTTAGAGATCACCAGAGTGAAGACGAAGCGCTGAGATTTTTTTCTTTGAAGTGAGAATTGTTCCTAATGAAGGAAGAGAATTTCTTGTTGAATGTTAAAATTAATTTAGAAAGGTGTGTCAGAATTTTGTAGCAAGGTGAACCAATGCAATTGAAGACAAGACATAATGGAATATTTCCTTTGATGACTTTAGAAAATCCATATAACCTAGCATTGTATCCATGATAAGTTTTAGTTTCTTTTTAGTTTTTTCATCCTAGCAAAGGACACTATCAATAAGTCTTCAAGTTTATAATAAATTTAGTTTAATCCTTTATCCAAGTGTAAGCAAACAACATTTGCGCCTAAAGTATCTTAAGGACTGAGGCAACTCGTGGTAAAGGTGATCCAAGCTTTCATTACTCCTTATCTTAGTATCTCCCATAATGCAAAGCACATCTCCTTGCAGACATGTATAATGCTATGCATTAAGGGGGAAGGGTCACTACCCAGACCGGTTTCGACCTTTATTGAGGTCTCATCAGTGGGAGCCAGAGCCAGACCCAGAGGTGGTGATACCAAGGTGGAAGCAATGGGGAAGTCATCTTTATCTATACGAGTTGCCAAAAAGTGTCTCACCTTATTATTAAATTACTCTGGATTTAGAGAAAGATGTTGGAAGTTTTTCTGGCTCCCGTTGACAAGACCTCAATAAAGGTCGAAACCGGTCTGGATAGTGGCCCTTCCCTTAATGCATTATACATGCCCGCAAGGAAATGTGCTTTGCATTATGGGAGATACTAAGACAAGGAGTGATGATAGCTTGGTCCACCTTTACCACGAGTTGCCTCAGTCCTGAAGATAATTCAGGTGCAAACTTTGTTTGCTTACACTTGGATAAAGGATTAAACTAAATTTATTATAGTCTAACCAAGTGTAAAAAAAAAACTTCCCAAATCTTCAAGTTTTTGATTTGAACAGATGCAGGATAAAAATAAAAATTTGAACGGATGTAGGATAGGAATAAAAAGAGGATGCTATGTGGTGGTGTAGCTATGCAGGATTAGAGTTTTTTTTATAATTTCTTTATATTTTTTTATAATTTATAATAATCTTTTCAGTCTTGAACTATTATTGCTTTTCCTTCATCAGTCTTAGTAATAATAAAACGAGTGTCCCTCCATTGAGAGGGACCAGCCTTAATCTCTTGTTACACATCGGTTTTGTTGAATCACAACTGCAGTGGTGACATTAAGTATGTGGCGGGTCTGTTGCTCTCTCTCTTTTTTATTTTTTTTAAATCTTCAGTAATAAATCAGTTGATTTTTTACTGAGATTTTGGACAGTTTTACCTCTGGATACTACACTTTCTCTCTCAAACATAAAACTGTCTTTGAACACATTTCTGCAACATAATGTTTATTTTTGAGCAAATATAAATTTGTGTTGTGCCTTAGCAATGTCAAACTAATTTTCCATGTGTCATATTTTGTTACCAGAATGCATAAATTGTACACATTTTTTTTTTTTTTTTTTTTTTTTTTTTTTTTTTTTTTTTACATGCAGCTTAAAAAAAAAAAATGAAATAAATAAATAACAATTAAATGGAAATAACAATCTAGGCCTAATGTACTTACAAATTGCTTACCTTCAAGGATATCAGTTTGCAGATACTAAAATTATGAAACTACTAACTTGCAATGTACTTGCCCTAAATAAATTTTGGTTTTTACTATATGGATTTTCCTGGAAATGGAAAACTTATTTATACTGTTTTTGATTCAGGTTGTGCAAACTATGAGTTAGAAAATAGAGAAAAGGAAAAATTAGTATTCATTAGGGGGAAAAAAAATGAAAATTTATTAATAAAACCTTGTGGAATTTGAAGTGAAAAGGTATTCAACATAGGAGAAAAATGAAAGCAGACTTCCCAAAGTATTTTTCACCAAATGTGTACATCTTGCTTACAGGATATGCTTCGAGTCTATCTTGGACAAACTTTCACAGAATCTTATTCCTCTTATTCTATTCCCTTAATAAAGTAAAGCCAGATAAATTTTTACATGATAACTAATGCAAGCAATGAGTAAATATTAACAAGAAAGGGACTAGCTTTTAGCCATTGTGAATGGCAAATTAGAAATTACTATATCTGTTTGAGTTAATGTTTATTGAGGAAGGAAAATCCTAAAATCAAATTCACTCAAAAGAAACCGATGAAAGTAAACTTATTAAATTGAGTTGTTATGGCTGTTCATATTTTCGATGATCACTTAATTTTATGATCACAAAATCTTGTTCTTAGGATTATCTCTCAGTTTCTATTCAGGTAGCCATACGAGTCTAGCAAGAAAAAGCTTTCTTCTAAATAGAGCATGGTAAATTACAGAATTTTCTTCTTGTTTGTTACTTACATCGCCAACATGTTTCCTCTTCAATTCAAACCTTTGACTCGTTTCTGGTAATTAGTTTACGGAATTAACAACGCATATAAAGTATATTAATTAAAGGTAACTTTAATGAATAACTTCTATATTTCGGCAATGTCACATTGCCATCTTCAGGAACATAAAGATATGGTATGTGCACTCAGGAACTAACACAAAGCAAATGAGGAAGGAAGCGAGAAACTAATATTAAGTCCTAATGGTGCCCTCTTGCGGGCTAATTTGGTAGTCTTGGCAGTTGGGCTGAAGTTCTCATAATGAAAGTCTCCCAAATTTGGGGCAGTTTCATGCACCCAAATTTGTTGAGGTTAGGAACGTTTTTTAGAGCTGCTGAAGATTCTTTGAATAATCTTTCGTATTTAAACTTGCTGCGATGAATTATTTTTGTTTTCTTCCAACGAATTTTATGGTGGGTATCAAAGGCATGGTCTGCCAGCCCAGAGCAGCTGTACTGGTGAAACCGGATGTAGTCTTGGTGTTCTGAAATCCTGATATTTGTTGTTCTGCCTGTTTGGCCAAAGTAGGACAATTTGCAGCTGCAAGGGACCTGGTATACACCAAGTAGGTCTAGGGGAAGTGGTTGGTCTTTGGTAGAGCAGATAAGGGATGCCAACTTTTTATATGGTCTGTAACAGGAAGTAAGGTCATATTTTTTGAGGATATTGGTTATTTTCTCAGAGGTGCCCTGGATGTAGGGGATGGTGATAGACTTGGTGTAATCTTTATTGTGGAGGGGGGAGGGGGGTTGTGGTTTACAGGTTTTAATATTTTTTGGATTTTTTTGGGGTTATAGCCATTGGCTAAGAAAGTGTTGAGGATGTGGTTTAGTTCATTAGTCAGGGCCTTGTCATCTGAGCAGATTAATTTTGCCCTGTTATATAGTGTTTTTATCACCCCATATTGTTGTTGTGAGGGGGGGGGGGGTTGCTGGTGAACGTATCCGCCAGTGTGAGTGGGTTTTCTGTAAACAGAGAAAACCAAAGATCCATCAAGCTGGCGGGTGATTAAAGTGTCTAGGAAGGGGAGGGTGTTGTTTTCCTCTTTTTCTAAGGTGAACTGGACTCTGGGGTGTTGGTTGTTTAAGTGTGTTAGGAAGGAGTGGAGCGTGTCTGAGCCATGTGGCCAAATAGCAAACACATCATCCACATAATGAAGCCAAATATTGGGTTTTTGTGGGGCGGAGTTTAAGGCCTTCTCTTCAAATGTCTCCATAAAGAAATTGGCCAAGGATGGGGAAAGTGGTGAACCCATGGCTGTCCCCTCTATCTGTTTGTAGAACTTTCCTTGCCAAACGAAATAGCCTGAGTTCATTGTGAAATGAAATAGGGCTGAGATATCGGGAGGAAACTTGGCTTGGATGAGCTCAAGGGTTTCTTTGAGTGGGACATTAGTGAATAGGGAGAAGACGTCAAAACTGACCATTATGTCAGTGTGTTGGAGTGTGAGGTTTTCTATACTGGCTTTAAAGTGGGCTGAGTTTTTTATGTGTGATGGTGTGTTGCCAGTGTAGTGTGTGAGCGTTTTGGCTAAATGTTTGGCTAATTTATATGTGGGGGAATCAATGCCATCTACTATGGGACGCAATGGCACATTTTGTTTATGTATTTTTGGGAGTCCATATAATCGGGGGGGGGGGTTTAGAGTTATAAGGTTTAAGTTTGATGGTGACTTCCACAGGCCAAGAAGTGACTTTCTAAAGGAGTCTGTGGATAGTTCTAATCTGCGAGCTGGTCAGATTATATTCCATGGGGAGGTAAGTAGTACGGTCTAGTACTAAAGAATTTAGCTTACCTTTGTAGTCTTTTTGATTGAGTACCACAGTGGCGCTTCCCTTATCAGCTTTGGTGATTACTATTTTTTTGTTGTTTTTCAATTCTTCTAGGGCTGTATATTCGTTTTTGGATAAGTTGGATTTTGGAGGTTTGGCTTTAGTGAGAACACCGACTACATCCAGTCTTACGCTGTTGGCGATATGGTTAGGCAGGTTGCGAATTCCACGCTCTATTTGGATCATGATTTCTTCAGCAGGTATCCTTTTAGGAGCCAGGGCGAAATTGTGACCACATGAAAGTGCGGTGAATGCTTCAGGCTTTAAAACTGCCGACGAGAGGTTGACTAGTGTTGAGTGACAGTCGCACGCCCACGGCACGTGCAGAAACGAGTGGTCAGAAAAAACAAACGATACGAAACGAGACCCATGTGGGAGAAATTATACAGGTTGGGTGAGCTACGCGAGTTACAGTGATTGCTGATAAGGGGAGATGATATAAAAGGGTTAGGACCCCCCCCCAGGCTTTTTTTTTCTCTTCTCTCTTGGTTGGTAGTCTCGTGTATTCTGGTGGGCAGACAGTTGCACATCTCTGTCCAGGAGTGCTCGGATGAAGGATCAGCGAAGAGTTCTGTTAGGAATCCTGAGGCCAGTAATAGGATATGCTGCTTACAAGTTGGAAGGATCATGCGCTCCTAATCGTATGATGAAAGAACACATCTCCATTCAACTGATGAGCAATCCGTGGAAAGGGCTCAGCATCTAGGCAACAGGCCTCACAGAAGCAGAATCGCCTTATGCCATCGTTATATCTGGAGTGGGCTAGTTATGCTGGGATTGTGTGGACTTGTCTTTGACCAAAGAAATCCATGCCATAGCACCGACTAAACGAACTGAAAGGGATATCGATCAGAGAACGGCAGTCAGAAGTTGAAGAACAAGTATAAAGAACCAGTGTGTACAGTAATAACATTGAAAATTCTTTGTCTATATAATGTGTATAAGAAAATTAAGATGTTATAAATGAGATTAAGGGATATTGAGGACTTTCATATAATTAAGACAGGACTGTAGCACCTTAATATTAGAACGCATAGTGAGGTAACTTCTATACGGTTAAACTAATGTGTATGTTTTTGAAAGTATTAAGAAGGTTTTAGTCTGAGTAATGTGATATGAATATTAATGTGAATATTTCAGTCAAGTTTTGTCAGTTTGTGAAATAACATATTGATGTTGCTTCTTGATGTCCTTATTTAATAAGGATACCTATAATTTTCTCTGATTAACATTGAAGTTTTGGATTGAGTTTCTTTGTATTGTAAATTGTATTAATGTGTCAAATAAACCCTTGCTATCTTTAATCCGAGTGTCTGAGTATTAGAATCCGATGCACCTTGCAAAAAGATATGAATCTAAGCAGGAGAAAATAGATTATGTTATAGGTCATGATTGCAAATCTGTAGTCATTATAGTACACCTTTGAGATCACTTCTTGATTAAGACATGTTTAACTTAATCTAATAGCTTAGGTGACGCAGCAAAAAAATATAAATATTCCTAATGCTATAAGAGAAGTGAGATTCCAAAGACTTTGCCACGCTGGTTTTGGCTTGATCCTGAGGCAATTCCTTTGTGTATTAGAGGTACCACGTGACTCCTTAGGAAGGACCCAACGTATAGTACATATATCAATAAAATTTAAGAAAGAGGGAAATAACAATTTAGACTTTGTGTTTGTCCAGTTCGGACCATCAAAAGTGTGCAAAGATGTTTACATGTATAAGGCACTAGAGAAGAATAGAGATTTGCAGGTTGTCCATGTCATGCAGAATGCAGACAAGAATATACAAAACATACAGGTAGATTACTATACAGGAATGCTAGAAGTATCAGAAACAAAGGGGTAGAGTTTGTTGCCTTGGTCAATATGTTGGAAATTCAGATTGTAGACATTAGTGAGACCTAGCTATCAGAATCAGACACAGTATCTGGACTGAATGTAAAGGGTACAGTATTTTTAGGAAAATAGACAGGATAGGAGCGGAGGGGGAGCATGCTGGTAATGATTTGGTATGAGGTGGAATTTAACAAGATCAATTACACAGTGGTGGGGGCATTGTTACAGACCTGGTGGAATGGTTGCTAGTGAAGAAGAAAGGCATTACCAAATAGAGACAATCAATGCAAAAAGAGTAATCATAATGGGAGACTTTAATTATTCAGATATTGACTATGCAGAAGTAAAATCTCATAAGAAACTGAATTTACTGAGCTGTTGCAAGACAACTTTCTCAAGCAGCATGTGACAGAAGGAACTCAAGGTCAAAAAGTGTTAGATTTGAACATAGTGTCAGAGGATGTTTCCGTTAAAGACGTAACTATTCTGCCACCAGCAGATGACAGTGATCATGCAATACTCACTTCGAAAGTGACTAAGTTTATGAATGTTCCATTCAGGAAAGTTATATGCTGAACTACAAAACAGGAAATTATGATCAACTGAGGAGTATACTGAGTTCAGCAGAATGGTATCAATTGCTGGATGAGATGAACATCAACAGTGCATGGGAAGCATTTAAAAAATAAGATCACACATCCATTTGACTCATACCCTATTTATTCTTCGAATTCTCGGAACATATTCTGATATTGCATCATTTAAGTATTTTTTAAAAACTAATAACTGGTAACTAGTAACTAATAAATGGTATGAGACATAACACAGAGAGTCAGGGAAACTAAATTATAATGATGCAATATCAGAATGTGTCCAAAGAGTTCAAAGAATAAATAGAATAGGAGTCAAATGGATGTGTAATAATTTCATTAAGCAAGAGATGTGTGGGAAATGGATGAAGTGGAAGGAATACCATGTGCATAAGGATGATGTCCGTTATGAAAATTATAAGCAGCAGGCTAGAGCAGTTGCAACTGTCATATGGAAAGCTAAGTCTCAGTATGAAAAGAAACTGGCTCTGCAAGCTAAAGACAACACAATAGATTGCAGAGTGTAAGGGTGACAGATGCAGAAGAGGTTGTTCAACTAATGAGTGCCCATTTTGCTAAAAGCTATCAACTAGTGTATGCGACATTGAGTTCACTGCTACCTCTTCACTGAATGAAGAAACTCAGGTGTATGAAGAGGAGGTATTATAGCTGTTTCACAAACTGAATAAGAATTCAGCAATATGGACTGATGGGATATCAGCACAGGTACTAAAAGAGAGTGTTCAGCCGAACTGGCTATTCCTTTGACCAGGTTATATAATGAGTCTCAAAACAGGAAAGATTCCACAGGAATGGAAAGAATGTATGGTAATCCCATTAAACAAGGGTAGTGAAAAGACTAATGTATCTATAGACTATCGACCAATCAGTATTTCAGGATGGTGGGGAAGATTTTGGAAAAATTGGTTAGGCTCGCATTCAGAAATTGGTGGACAGTGAATCTCTACTTTGCAATGAACAGCATAGGTTTACTAAGGGAGTGTAATGTTTCAGCAACTTGCTCATATTCTATAATAATGTTACCATTAAACTAGACAAGGGAGATGGATACACCATGATACTTTTGGATTTTGTTAAGGTTTTTGACATAATATAGCATGGAAGACTGTTGCATAAATTGGAGAATATGGGTTTGGATTATAAAATATTAGCATGGAAAAGAGGGTGGCTGACAGACATATCAAAAAGTAACATACTGGGGATGCAAGTCTGCAAGATTTAAGGTATAACTAGTGGTGTACCACAAGGATCAGCGCTTGGTCCACTGTTATTCAATCTGTATATTAATAATATTGGGAAGAATTTGACAGGCGACATATAGCTATTTGCTGATGATGCAAAGACAGGAATGTTGCTGGTATTGCAGTATTGATATGCAATACTTGCAGAATGATTTGAACAAGCCAAAATTGTGGGCATGGGAAAATGGATATCATTTCAATGTCAGTAAATGTAAAGTCATTCACTTTGCCGTGATTAGATATCCAAAGTTGTATTATATTGGTGGAATTATGCTAGAAGAAATTGATCAAGCTAGGGATCTTGGAGTGTTAGTAGATAACAAGTTGAAGTTCAGGGACCATGTAGCAAATATTACAAATGCAACTTAGAAGATAATTGCAATGCTTAAATGAACTTTTACATGTAAAGATAAGGATGTCATTTTGTCTCTTTGCAAGGCTTTGATAAGACCTCACTTGAACTACTGTGTGCAGGTCTGGTCTCCTGGTTTCTGTTATGATTCTACTATATTGGAGAGAGTGTTAAAAATGATATCAGGATTGTGGAATACTGATTATGAAGACAGATTGAGAATTTGTAGACTGCAGACACTAGCAAACAGGAGAAAGAGGGGTGATATGATTGAGACTTACAAACTTCTGAAAGGATCATACAAGATTTCAGTTGATGAAATTTTTCATTTTTCCTTGGAAGCTGAGAATGAATCTTGCCAAGAGGGAGGAGGGGGCTAGATTTTTTTTCTCATAGGGTGGTGCATGATTGGAATGGATTGTCATTGGATGTTGTGTGTGCAAGCAGCGTGAATGAATTCAAGAATAAGTATAATAGCTGGTGCATGTAGTATGTGGCCTCGCTCAATGAGTCTGACTCCCAGAAGGTATATCTTAATAATAATAATTCATTCCAGCTTAACATAAATTTCACATTAGGTTGGAGAAAGAATGTAAACTTCCATTTCTGGATATCTACTGGTGTTTCATTAGAGGTTTTCTGCAAGCCTACCATCACTGGACGCTATCTTCATGCTTCATCTCGTCACCATCCTTCCTAAAACTAGGCATAATCCTTAAGAACTGGGCAATCTCTATTCTAAATAATGCACAAAACTGAACTAAAAGAATGCACAAATCCTTTGTGCATTCTTTTGTTCATAATGGATATATACTACAAAAAGCACAGTAAATATGATATTTTTGTGTAATCCTCCTCACCAAAATCAAAATATCCAGTGATTCCATTCCATATATTAGTAATCTGTTCATGGACATTGCTACTCTGTTCACACACACACACACACACACACACACACACACACACACACACACACACACACACACATCGAGTAGATTTTAAGCCAATCCATATTATTTGTTGTCCTCCTCACATATCCAAAGGACGATCCCCAAAAGAACATGCCCAAAAGACTAATAAAAAATTTTGCAAGATCGATGTTTTTTAGTCATTAAAAAATTTTAATGGATAGATTACCAATGTAAGAGACCAAAAAAAATGTATTTTTTTGATAGTTCTTCCTTGAAAAACCTATTGATGACAAACTGGCTGAGCAGAAACTGAGGTTCTGCCTATCCTAATTTTTTTAAGATGGAGATTGCACTTTTTAAGGTGTGAATGATGGATATATTTTGTGATGGATAGTAAGATATTATTAATAAAATGACAATCACTAATTCCAAGGTGAATTTGAATTTTTGGATGGAATAAATTGAATTAACATAAAAATTGAATCAGAAATGTCATTCTTCCAGACAATATAAAGATCATCAACAAATGCAGTAGGCATTAGGCTGGCTAACAAAAGATACTTTATTTTTCAAAATTCTCCACAGACAGATAATCAGGAACAGGATGAAGAAGAGAAAGGACTTTCCGTGGTAAGACCAAAAAAGTTGTTTATACATGCTTTCAATGAACCAGTTTTACATATTATGAAGATCATTGATTTCTTAATGATGGACCCAAGTAGGATTATCATCCAAAGGGATGAGGGGGGGGGGGGGCAAAAAAGGTTGAAGAATCCAAAAGAAGAAGATTTTTGACATATAGTCAGCTATATTCATGATAACTGTTGCATTCCCTTTGGCTGTCTTAAGATAATGATGTCCTTGTTTTTCTTCTTAAAGTGTAAAGAGCTGTCCTTTCTGAATTAGCAATGTTGCTTTTTTAGCATGTAAGATGACAAGCGTGCCACAGTTTTGAATCCAACAAAATTTGTGGTGTTTTCTTGGTAGGTTATAAAATGCTTTTTCTACAGTGCATAAAAAGTTTTTT
Organism: Typopeltis vanoorti; assembly: GCF_054136105.1. Taxonomy (NCBI): domain Eukaryota; kingdom Metazoa; phylum Arthropoda; class Arachnida; order Uropygi; family Thelyphonidae; genus Typopeltis; species Typopeltis vanoorti. The sequence continues at coordinate 122,280,340 of NC_143554.1, forward strand.
CATTTGGTTATACTATAAGTTAAAGATGCCAAGAAATTATATTCATGGTTTCATCCTTCATCCAAGTGTAAGCAAACAAAGTTTGAGCATGAATAACTTCACGACTGGGCTATTTGTATATAGAGGCTAATGACTTCCCATCAATTGCCTTAGTATTCCACAATGCAAGGCACATATCCTTACAGACATATATAAAGCTATGCATTATGGGAAGGACCACTACCCAGATCGGTTTCAACCTTTATTGAGGTCATTAGTGGGAGCAGACCCAGAAGAGATGTCAAGGTTGAAGTAATGCAGAAGTCATATACAAGTAATCAAAAAGTGTCACACCTGATTACTAAAATACTCTGGATTGGAGCTAGTTGTTGAAAGTTTTTTCACTTGATTATATTATTAGCCTCTATATACAAGTAGCCCAATCATGAAGTTACTTCACGTGCAAGCTTTGTTTACTTACACTTGGATAAAGGATGAAACCATGAATATAATTTCTTGGCATCTTTAACTTATAATATAACCAAGTGAAAAAACTGTCAACAACTAGCTCCAATCCAGAGTATTTTAGTAATAAAAGTGTGACCCCTTTTAACTACTTGTATATGGGAAATACATGACTATTGCATTATTTCAACCTTGGTCTCTTCTGGGTCTGGCTCCCACTGACGAGACCTCAATAGGGGTTGAAACTGGTTGGAAGCTTGGGTGATGAATGGCAATGCTGTAGCCCATGAAGTTTTAACTGAGGCACAGCTGTTGCTGTTACCCCTTAGATGACATATGAGCAAATGAGCGGCTATGCTCAGTGGTGGGGGTGAGCCTGCCATGGGGTACAGCCAACGCTGAGAGTTCTTCTCAGTGGCAGGGTGAGCCTGTTGCTGAGGGGATCAATGCTGAGTTTTTGGAATTTGACCTGTACTTGAACATTAAATAAAGGTTGAAACCAGTCTGGATAGTGTCCCTTCCCATAAAGCATAGCATTATACATGTCTGTAAGGATATGTGCTCATTATGGGTTCTAAGACAATTAATGTGAAGTCATTAGCCTCTATATTACAAGTAGCCCAGTTGCAAAGTTACTTCATGGACAAACTTTGTTTGTGCATGAAGTAACTTCGCATCTGGGCATAATTTTTCTTGGCATCTATTAAAGATGCCAAGAAATTTAGCATAAAAAGTAGTATAGTAAAAAGTAGCATAAAATCTACTTTTAGCATAAAAAGTAAATTTTTGAGATATAATTAAAAGTAACTTTTAAAGTATCTGGAGTATATATATACAAAGAAACAAGTTATGTTACAATATACATAGTATGCTAAAGTCACACTAATCTGGCCAACCAATAACACTGCTGGCCTGATCTCTAGTGAAAAAAAAGCACTGCTACATCAAAGCTAGAGTCCTGTTATCTGTTTGGAGTGACAAGCCACCTACAAGCACTGCCATGTGATCAACCTGTTCTGCCACACCCTAAATAATGGTAAACATTTGCTACTTAATAAAGGCATAACCTTCACAGCAGCACCTACAACTTAATAGATTGAATGTTATATTTCATATTGAAAGGGATATTAAATTTCTTCCAGCTGTTATAGCTGATAAAATTCATTTAGAAATTTTTTAACTTTTTGAATAATACCAAACCAAAATGTAACAATCTCACCAAAACATAACTGGCAGCCATCATTTCATAAACTAATAAGGATATCGTTACAACAAAAGTCGACAAAGGTATTGCGATTATTGTCTAAAAAGGATAAACTTATCTTCATTAAACGAATTAATTAGTCTCTGACAGCAACTTGTTAACTACAATCCAACTAAGAGGATTAAAAAGAAAACTTTTAAATTACTTAAGTGTCATTTCTTAGCCATCAGACACTATTAAAAAGCTCTTACCACATTATGCATAATCTTCCAGAATTTATGGTGTTCCTAAAGTAAACAAACAATGTTCTGCTTTAATAAACAGTTGAAGGTAGAGACCACCCTAATATTACCCAGCCAAGAAGTTAGCATCAACAGAAGAAGTTAGTAAGTCATTCTCCCTGTTATATATAGAACACACAATATTTGACAAACAAAATTAAAAATCATGGTAGGTTTAATGGAGTACTGATAGCACTAAGAAAGGATAAAAACTAATTTTAATGCTTCCAGTATTTTGTCTCAGTCAATGAGATACCTTCAGGGAGTACAAATAACACTTGTAACACACACACACACACACAAAAGACAACAGAATAACACAATACTCAATGAAACACATGAACTGCAAATTAGGTGGTGTGCCTTCTATGGGCATTTGTAGGTGGCTTAGGATGTAAACTTGGAGGACCTCTGATGATTATTGTGTTTCCAAATTTTGGAAAGTTTTATGCATCTTATTTGTTTAAATTAGGTTGATTTCTGAGTGCTGCTACAGATTAAAAAAAAATAATCCTCAGCCATCCTCTCAGAAGGAGTTCAGAAATGCTATCATTTGAACGAAAGGATTCAATGGAACACTGTAAATGTTATATTTAAATGATTCTCTCAACTTACATGCCAAACAGCAATATCGCGAATTCAGAAGGGAAAACTCACTACAATTTAAGAAGAAATAAGGACAAGGACATCATTACTCTTAAGGCAGACAAACGTGATGCAATAGTCATCATAAATGTGGTAAACTATGTATATCAAAAAATCTCTTATTTTAGATTCAACTTTCTCCTCCATTGATGATGATCCTACTTGGACAAATCATGAAGAAACAAATGATCCCCCTGTGTAAGATCCAAAACTTTCCTATAAAGTAACTCAAATCACTTCATTTATTAAAACATACATTGTATGGCTTACCAAACTTCACAAGATTGTCATTGCTTTGAGACCCATAGTTGATGGGATAACCTTGCCAACTTATCTTTTGTTCAAACACCTTGCAAATTTACTTAAAAAAAACCACACATCAAACAACAAGATTCCTTAATCATGAACTCAGCACATTTTGTTCAGAAACTGTAATACTTCCATCTCACTATTGGACATTGTTACAAATCTGGATAATGCAGTATTTCTCTCTCCCCATAAAATGTTCCAATAGATAAAGTTTTGATCAAGCAGTACCTTCAGTCTAATTTCTTCAAATGGAAGCAATTGCTTCTAAAAACAACTTCTTGTTTATAGTTAATACTATAACTGTTACTGCTAATAAAGCAGCTATTTCTCTCATGTTTTTTTGTGATAAATTGCACATTTGTCATCTTTATTCACCTTGAATAAGCCACATATCCTTTGTAGCAAAACTTATCTGTTTCCTTCTCTTTTTCCTTTATTAATAACTAACAAAAAAAATTCTTTTAATAACCACTAGTGATCATAAAGTTCATCAAGCGAAATTATTTTGAACTGTGAACTTTTTTTTCAAAGTTTTTAATATCAGCTATTAATATGACTGTCACTAATACTAAACCTTTCTACTCATACTTTTGATGAAACAATGAGGAATTACCAAAATAGCTGTCAGTCAATGACACTTTAAAATACGATATAATAAAACACAAATTATCTTGAAAACAAACCCCAACACAACATCACCAGAGTTAAAGATCAGTACTATCAACGTAAGAAGCCTGAATGGCAAAGAGATGGAGCTGGCTGAGGAATTAGATAAGTACCAGATCGACATAATAGGGTGATGAAACAAAAAAGACCAAAACTGGCGAGATCTTTCTGAGCAATAAATACAAAATGTTATATTCAGGCAATGACAATCAAGGAAAAGAAGGAGTAGCCATAGTATTCAACACAAAATATGAAGCTAATCTTCTTGAATGGCAGGCAGTCTCAAGTAGAGTAATGTGGGCAAATATGAGAATGGTGAACTGGACAATGAGACTTATTTGTGCCTATGGACCCACAGAAGGTTCTACTAAGGTAGAAGTGTAGGAATTTTTGATGTTTTAGAAAAAGCAACTGACACAATGAAAAAGGAAAAGCTGGTCCTTGTTGGGAATCTAAATAGCAGAGTAGGAAATGATTGTGAGACATACAAAAATATTTTGGGAAAATTTGGAGAAAAGAGCAAAACTAATAATAATGGCAAATACTGTTGGATTTCTGCTCAGGACATGGACTGGTTATTACTAACACCATGTTCCAACATAAAAATGTGCACAAATTCACATGGAGAGAAGAGGCAAGGAATAAGAAAAGTCTCATTGACTATGTTATTGTTGATAGTGATGTTTTCTCCCTGGTACAAGACACCAGAGTGTACAGAGGATTTGAAATTGGAAGTGATGATCACCATTTAGTCTTGAGCAGGATAACATTGAATTTCATATTGAAAAGAATAACATGTAAGAAAGTTTTAAAGCGAATAAAAGTTGAGCAGCTCTCAGATGTGAACTGTAGACTAAAATACACAAAGATTATTGAAGAAAAAATTAAAGAGTTTGAGAACAGGAATCAAACCTTGGAGATTCAGTGGCAAACTCTACAGAAAATCCTGATTGATTCTGCCAGAGAGGCATGTGGTGAGGTTGTCTGCAAGGATAAAAAAATCAGAACTCCCTGGTGGACACAGGAAGTTAAAGAGGCAGTGATGGAAAAGAAGAAAGCATATCAAAAGTTCCTGTCAAATAAGTCAGCTTGTGCTATTAGAGAATATAGAGACAAATGCAAGAATGCTAAACACTGTGTAAAACTAGCTTAATAAACGTCATGGGAGGACTTTGGCATGAATATAGAAAATAAATATCAAGAAGGTGGCAAAATATTCTGGACGTTGTTGAAGAAGCTTAGGAATGGAGGAAAGAGTACTGTAAAAGGAATTAGAGATGATAAAGGCGACATGAAAACTGGAGAAAAAGATATCCTTGAAGTATGGAGTAATTACTTTGAAAAACTGCTAAATGAAACAAGCAGTGATGACAGCACAGTGCTAAAAAACACTGATCAGGCATGCAGTCAGGAATACATATCCATACTTGAAGTAGAAAAAGCCATCAAAGGCTTGAAATGTGGAAAGGCAGCTGGAGTAGATGATATTCGACCAGAAATGATGAAGTATGGTGGTATAAGAGCCTTACAGTGGCTGCACTGCATAGTTCAGAAAGCCTGGACAGAGGGAGGAATTCCCGATGATTGGAGTAGAGCTCTCATAGTAACCATATATAAAAAGGGAAATAAAACTGAATGTGAGAATTACAAAGGTATTTCCCTACTGAGTGTTCCTGGCAAGATCTATGCAAGTATACTTGAGAAACGGTTGACAAGAATTGTGGAAGAAAAGCTTGGTGAAGAACAAGCTGGATTCAGTCCAAACAGAGGCTGTCAGGATCAGATCTTCACTTTACGACAAATAGTCGAGAAAGCATGGGAATATAACAAAGATCTGTATTTAAGCTTTGTCAATTTGGAAAAGGCATATGACAAGGTGCCAAGAGAGAAGCTATTCAATATGCTGCAGTTATATATTGTCAATGGGGCATTATATCAAGTAATACTTAGTCTTTATTTGAGTTGTAAGTCAGCAGTTAGAATTGAAGGAAGTACAGGAAGATGGTTTAATGTTAAATCTGGTGTGAGACAAGGATGTACATTATCCCCTCTGTTATTCATTATCTATATGGATCACATTATAAAGGAAAGTGGTATTAAACATGATACCAAAATTGGAGATGTTAACGTCAGCTCTTTGCTTTATGGGGATGATGTTATACTTCTAAATAGATCTGCTACAAGTCTGCAAGATTCTCTGACTAAATTGAATAACTATTGTAATAGATATGGTATGAAGGTCAGAATTAAAAGACAAAGACAATGAAAATAGTCAGAATCATTGAAAATGTCAACTGTATTGGGAATGGAGAACCTGTGGAACAAGTAAAACATTTCAGCTACTTATGCACAATTTTTACTGAAGATGGTAAATTAAATATAGAAATAGACAACAGAATCAGCAAAGCTGGTATGGTGGGAAGTCAATTGAATAAATTCATTTGGAATAAGAGAGAAATTAGTCAGAACACTAAATTAGCTGTATACAAAACAGTGTTCAAACCAGTTTTAACTTATGGATCTGAGAGCTGGGTCAGAAGTAAAACACTTGACCAAAGACTAGAGACCGCAGACATGAGAGTCCTGAGAAAGATTATAGGTGTGAACAGATGGCATCAATGGCAATATCATATTAAAAACGAGGATATTAGGAAAGAACTTGACATTGTCAGCATCCAGGAAATGCGTTAGCAGAGCTAATCTCAGGTGGTATGGTCACCTAAACAGAATGGGCGAGGAAAGATTAGCAAAACAAGTGTTCTCTGCCAGGTTGGCAGCAAAACGACCCAGAGGAAGACCAAGATATAGATGGATTGATACGGTACAAAGTGCCTTAGACGATAGAAACATAAGATCTGATAATGTTGGAGTCTTGACAAGTAACAGACTGATTTGGAAGTAAATTGTAGATAGGAAGTTAGTAATGATATCATTTTTTCATGTAGTACTGTCATATCCTGTACACCCCTTGTGGGTACATGGCAGGAATTTGATGATGATATAATAAAAAAGACAGTCTAGAATAGAAACATATCACCATGAAATTACAGTGGTATATACTAAAAAACTTCAAGTCAATAGCAGAGGAAGAAATGTATACCATCAATAACACTACTATTATCAAAGCTTCAGCTTCTTGTATTTGGTTAAAATTACAGATATCTTTTATTCAATTTCAGAAAATTTAGCCATGAATAATCAGATTATTTTTGCATGAGAAAATGTCAAGTATACATTAATAAATTGATCATACTATGCATATGAAAAGCATACCTCATGTCACCTTCTTAAATTATCTCTCTATGAATATAAAATGTATATCACTTTCAAAAGGTATTTTTACCAAAGAAAATTTAAACTTTACTGATTTGATTAAACTGATTGGCCATTTCTTCAGAAATACTTATTTAAACTGCACATTAATAATATTAATACTAAGGCAATTATTTAATGTGAAGTCATTTAGCCTCTAGTAGCACAATAAACATATAATAAATTTAGTTTAATCCTTTATCCAAGTGTGAGCAAACAAAGTTTGCGCCTGAAAGTATCTTCAGGTCTGGGGTAAGGTGGTACAACACCAGGGCAGCTTGTTGCAAAGGTGGAGCAAGTTACCAACACTCCTGTCTCAGTATCTCCTATAATGCAAAACAAATCTCCTTGTGGGTATGTCTCATGTTATGCATTAAGGGAAGGGCCACTACCCAGACTAGTTTCGACCTTTATTGAGGTCTCTTCAGTGGGAGCCAGGCCCAAGCTGAGATACCAGGTTAGGTATTCGCAGGTCATCTCTACCTATAGGATTTGCCAAATGGTGTGCAACCCTTTTTTTTTTTAATAAATTACTCTGGATTTAGAGAAAGATGTTGAAAGTTTATTTTTCACTTGGTTAGAGTATAATAAATTTAGTTTAATCCTTTATCCAAGTGTGAGCAAACAAAGTTTGCACCTGAAAGTATCTTCAGAACTGGGGTAAGGTGGTAGCTTGCTCCACCTGTGCAACGAGTTGCCCTAGTGTTGTACCACCTTACCCCAGTCCTGAAGATACTTTCAGGTGCAAACTTTGTTTGCTAACACTTGGATAAAGGATTAAACTAAATTTATTATACTCTAACCAAGTGAAAAATAAACTTTCAGCACAATATACAAGTAGCCAGTCATGAAGATACTTCAACATGCAAACTTTGTTTGCATACACTTGAATAAAAGAATAAACATGAATATTATGTTGGCAAGTTTAAGTTTTAACAAAGCAAAAAAAAATTTCTACATGCATATTAATAAATTTCAGTAATCAAAATACTACAGTAACTTACCATATGTTGATCATTTAACAGATGAATAATTCTAGAAGTCCACTCACCAGTGGGTATGATTTCAGGTAAAGAACGAAAAAGCCTCAGCAAACAGAGGGCAGCGCTTTGCTTTACCACATCGATGGTATCACTTAAATTACAAATAAATAAAACAGAAAAGAAAAAAAAAAGTTAATTATTATTTTAAAATAGAAATAGTGTTACTGTTTAAAATAATAAAAATGCCAGCTAATGCAAATTTCCATAGGAATATTATTACTATTATTATTACTATTATCACCACCAGGGTATCAGGAACTTATCAAGAGAGACCAAATCACCCACATCAGCTCTCATACCTTTTCTTAAATTTGTTCATACTAAATACATTGGCCACCTCCAAAGTCTAGCCATTCAAATCACACACCCCTCTCTTTGAGAGAAAAATCTAGCTCTCATTTCATGACTGCAATTATCCTTTCTCCTCCTTACATAAAATGAAAAATTCCATTGACTGGTATCCCATATGATCCTTCACAACTTTGTAGGTCTCTAACATATCCACAATCTACATTCCAACCTATATTCTTTCTTTTATGGTTACAATGGTGGGCAGTATTCATAGTGAAGAATTTATGGAGACACAACACATGTGCGTTGTGTCTCCATAAATGTTAATTAATGTTACTTAACATTAAGCAAGAAACAAGAAACAAATGTAATGGATACATTACATATGTATGTAATGTATCTAAAAGCTGCATGATGCTGTACTTTACAAAAGTAAGATGAATCTAAATGTTTGTTAATCATTTATCCTAGTCTGACCTCTAGTGAGAGAAAAAAGAAAAAAAAAAACAGAACTACATTAAATAAACAATTTCTAAAGTCTTCTTATACTGAGATTTTCTTCTGTCTGAGGTTGTTTAGGTTGCTATATGGGTTGAAGATGGGTCCTCCACATTCTTGAAATAATTAATCCATCATGTCTGTTCAGATTTGGATGATGTTTCAGCATTTCACAAGCGTCTTTGAATTATCTTACAAACCAGGTTTTGGTGCAGTAGGGACTTGGTGCCTTTTCAGTCAATTTTGTGCCATGTTTGGAGTGCAAGGTCTGATAGGCCTGTTTTACCATAGTGGAGATATTCACTGTGGCATTTATGTTCATCTTTTCTGATTGGGACAGTGCATCCTGTTTTCCCTATGTAAGGTAGGTTACAGGTACACATTTTGTAAACCCGTGGGCAGGCAAGGTATGGAAGAGGAGTTCTCTGGAGAAGCTAAGTAAATTTCTTAATTTTGCTAGGGATTTGAAGGCTGCCTTAATGTTGCATTTAAGCAGTGTTCTATCTATTGTTTTCAAAATGCCCCTAATGTAGGGTATGGCATTCTTGTAATCTTTTTTGCTTTTAATGACATTTTGATGGAGGATCTTGTGAACTTTTTTTTATTGTAGCCGTTTTTTAAAAATGTTTAGTTAATAATTTCAAATTCTTGGTTCAGAACTTGTTTATTGAATTCATTGGTATATCTGATAATAATAATATGGTGATACACATTTGACTACTCATATATGGAAAATATGAGTTCAGCACTAATTAACTCTCAGCAAAGGTTGAAATCACACTGAGTGGTGACCCTTCCCATAATGCATGGCAATATACACATCTGCACCTGTAGCACGTGGCGGGGAATTTGAGCTGTGCTGAAGAAAGTGCTTTTTAATCGGTCCGTTTGTCTACGTTTTTGTAGTGCTAAATGTTTTCTGGAATACAAGTGTCCTTCAGTAGTTGTTTTTCTGAAGTTAATTGTTGTCACGATATTGTGTATTTTGGTTACAGATAAGATGGGGTTGGAATTGAATAACGGTGGAAGACAAGACGAAGGATAAATTTTCATTATTTAGTTATTTCATTTTATTTATTTATATCCAGTGTACTTAAATGTTCTGTTTGTAATTGTTTGTACTTTTTCTTATAGTTATACTCCCTAATATTTATTTAGCATTTATTTTTTTGACACTAATTAGTGACACTATTTTGAATAATGGCGGCAGCAGCAGTTAAAATTGCAAATGGCATCCCTCCCCCCATTTAAGGACTCCATTTTGCGCGATATCATACAGGATTTTGTAGCATGCGGGACTTGCGGAATGTATGTGACCTGGCGGTTGTATATGTGGCAGGAGAGAGAAGGGGGGAAAACGTATATGCGCAAAATTCAGGCAATGGGAGGAACTTGGTGATTTAGAAATTACCTCATTGAGACTATAACTGACCTCGTTGGGTCAGAGACAGGAGATTCTCCACATAGAGAGATGACTGGTATGATAAAGGGATGAGAGAAGTATGAATAAAATAATAAGAGTGGGGAGTATGGAAAGGTTGAATGATTCTGAAGTTTTAGAAGATGGTTTCAATTGGGAGGATGAATGGCAAACAAGACTGGTTAACTTACAGAGAAAGATGAGCTGAAAGATCAGGTGGAATGTCTGGAGAATGAGATGAGAAGTGTGAAAGATGAGATTAGGCGAATAGAAGAGACGAATGCAAGTCGAATTAGAGTAGGAGTGAGAGAGAGTTATGGGAATGGTAGAAGAAGAGAGAATAGGAACAGTATAAGAGAGGGAATGAGAGAGTTATGGGAGTGATAGAAGAGGAGAGAATGAAAACAGTAGAAGAGAGGGAATAAGAGAGAGTTGTATGAATGATAGAAGAGGTGAGAATAGGATAAGTGGAAGAGAGGGAATGAGTGTCAGATATAGGTATGATAGAAGAGAAAAGAATGGAAACAGCAGGAGAGAAAGGGAATAAGAGGAATGCAAGGGAGCACAGGGACTAGGGATACAGTGATGTCAGGAAGGCAGGTAAGTAGGGGAGCACAGAGAGAAAGTGTTACAGGAGAGAGAGTGAAGGATGCATGTGAGCAATCGAGGAATAGGGTGGTAAGAGGTGTAATGTATGGGGACTCAATTATCCGTGGTGTTCAAGATGGGATGCATGAGGAGTGTTTGCCAGGAGGAACAATAGAAAATATGGCTATGTCAATTAAGAGAGGTGAAAGGGTTGATGAGATGATTGTGATGGTAGGAACAAATGACTTGAGTGGTAATGTAAGTAAGGCAGTGAGAGATACGAGATTCTTGCTTTAGGGTATACAAAAGAAGACACAGAGAGGAAAGATAGTGTCGAACTGAGCAGAAGAGCAGTGATATTGAATGGCATAATAGCGAGAATGTGTCAGAAGAGAGGATTGGAATATGTGGATGCTTGGAGTGCGTTTGAGAACAGAGAGGAATTGTATGCAAGAGACTGCTTGCATTTGAATGAAGAAGGACATAGGCATCTGGAGAGATTGCTATTCTGAATGAGTCAGTGTGTCCCAGTGTGGATGGTAGCAAGGGGTGGCTTCTTGTGGGAATGGGTACTTGGGAGAAGGGAAACAACATCGGGTAACACTGAGCCCAGTGGAGTCTAGAGGGGATAATGCAGGGTATAGAAACAATGGCATTTTTATGCTTTATACTAATGCCAGGAGTATTTCGAATAAGGGAGAGGAATTGATGATTTTGAAAAAACTAATGATTTTGAAAGCATATGGTGTGAGGTGGAGGTGAGCAAGACAGGATATTTAGTGGGGTGTTGCTACAGATGGTGGGGGAACCAGGAAATGTTGAGACAGTTTAGCGTGGCAAGTACAAGAAGAATGATTGTTATGGGAGATTTTAACTACAGCAGTATAAACTGGGGAGAGGAAGATACATGTAGCAATAAGGGAATGGAATTTCTAGAATTCTTGAAGGACAAATGTCTTAGGCAACATGTGACAGAGGGAACAAGAGGTTCAAAAGTTTTGGATTTGGTTATAGCATCAGAAGAGTTGATAATAACTGAGATAACATCTCTCCCACCAGTTGGAGAGAGTGACCATATGGTTTTGATTTGGAAAATGAATAGACATGCAAGAGTATCAAAGAGACGGGAACGTATGTGGAATTATAAAGCAGGTGAATATAATAGTCTTAGACGTCAACTTGGAGAAGTTTCATGGAGGAATTGGAAGGCTGGGATATCATTAGTGCTTGGGAAATTGTGAAGGAATATTTGTTATCAGCAATGGTAAGCTGTATTCACGAGTGAAGAAGAGGACACAATTTGGAGTAAAGTGGACAACAAACAATATTAAACAGGAACTGCATGCGAAAAAGAGGCTATGGAAGAGATATAAGGAGGCAGGTGGTAAGAAAGGTGAAACTGGAATATGAGAAAAGATTGGCCCTTAGATCCAAGGAAAATCCTAGGGAATTTTTTAGCTATGTGACCAGCAGAAGGAGAAATGACTGTGGAAGAATGACATTGTGGATAAAAATGGGAATAGAGTGACTGATGCAGAGGATATAGTGGAATTGTTCAATGAACAATTTATTAGAGTATTTCATCCTGGAGGAGTCAATTTGAATACTAGAGGGATAGGGCAGGTTCGAGGTTTAAAGGTGCAGGAGGAGAGTGTGTGTTCCAAATACTGAGTACTCTGGATGTCAGTAAAGCTGTGGGACTAGATGGCATTTCACCATGAGTTTTGAGAGAATGTGCTAGGGAACTGACAGCGCCTCTGACCTGGCTTTTCAATGAAAGTCTGGCTGCAGGAAAGGTGCCCATGAAATGGAAGGAAAATAAGATAGTGCCATTGCATAAGGGTGGTAGCAGACTGGAAGTGGCTAATTATAGGCCAGTTTGTGTGTCATCAGTAGTTAGTAAGATCTTGAAGAAATTAGTGAGGGACCGTATACAGCATTGGGCAGATGAGGGTTATGTTATCTGTGAGAGTCAACATGGATTTGTGAAGAGGCGCTCTTGTTTTAGCAATATGCTAGCCTTTTATGATAAAGTTACAAAAGCATTAGATGAGGGAAAGGCATATACTGCCATTTTCCTAGACTTAGCAAAGGCATTTGACAGGGTGCTACTGATAATGTGATATTAAAGTTGCAGCACATGGGTCTGAATGTGAGATTGGTCAACTGGATTCAGGATTGGCTGTCTGATAGGTAACAGAGAGTTGTGTATGGTGGAGCAATATCAAAGAGGCAGAAGGTTACAAGTGGGGTTCCACAGGGCTCAGTACTGGGACCTATATTGTTTAACCTTTATATCAATGACATTGTCCGCGGATTGCAAGGGGATATTCAGTTGTTTGCAGATGATGCGAAGCTGGGAAGGGTTATCAGTAATAGTGCAGATGTAGTAGTGCAAGAGGATTTGAATAAGCTAGATAGATGGGCAAATGAATGGGGGGAAGGGGTCAGTTTAATGCAGCAAAATGTAAGGTCTTGAAGTCTGGGACACATCGATTGGATGCTGCATACTCTATGGGAGGAGTTAAACTATAGGAAGTAGGGGAGACAAGAGATCTGGGGTTGATGATGGATAGAAACCTGAAATTTAGGGGGGCATATTGCAAAGATAGTGAAGGTAACACAAGGGATTGCTGCAGTAATGAAAAAGACACTGACCTGCAGAGATAAAAGGGGTTATCATTCCGTTGTATAAGACTCTGATCAGACCACACTTAGACTACTGTTCTCAGATCTGGTCCTCCGGATTTGAAGGGGATAAATTAACTGTGGAAAGAGTACAGAGGCAGATAACAAAGACAGCTTCAGGACTGTACAATGTTAGTTATGAGGATCAGCTGAGGGACTGCAGAGTTTGGTGGATAGAAGAAGGAGAGGTGATATGATTGGGACTTTTAAACTGTTGGGAGGTGGTTACAGGGTTGACACTGGGGAGTTCTTTCGCTTGATTGAACAGCAGGAAGGAGTCTTGACAAGGGGCCATCCCTGGAAGTTATGAAAGGAAACTGTGAGAAAGAGGGTGAGGAGTGGTTTCTTTGCATAGAGGATGGTTGAACCATGGAATGCATTGCCTGATGGAGTGGTGACAGCAAGAACAGTCAATGCGTTTAAGGAGTGGTATGATAGACTGTGTGTTTCCTAGGAGGAACCTCCCTCGACGAGTCTTGACAGACTTGTGTTTCTTAGAGAGGACCTCCCACGATGAGTCTTTTGACTCCATGGAGGTCTGAATAATAATACATGATATAGGTTCTGGCAGCTAGCGTTGATGTTGGCCAGGGGGCTAAAAATTATGTTTCTCAAATCTTGAGAAGTTAAACACAACCATATTTTAGATTTAGTTGGTATTTTAAATTTGTTGCTGATTCCAAAAAATCTTTCAAGTTCACATTTGCTGGAGTGAAGCACTAGAAGTTCTGTGCAAGTATCCAAGGCATGATCCTAGACCTGACTGACCATAGGGCTGTAAAATCTTGTATAGAAGGATTTTTGTAAAAAAATTCCTTATATACCGATTTTACTAGAGAACGTAAATCCATACAACATACTTGTGGTTAATTAGCAATTTTTTTATGTTTATATAGTATGGAAATGAGTTAGAGTAAACTGTTAAATATCGTGACTGCCAAATTTCTGTAAAGAACAAAGAAAGTTAAGTGTAAATTTAATTGTAACAAAGGAAAGTTCCAGACAAAGAAATATTCCAGACGGATCAACTTATGACCTAAGGCAATCACTATCGCGAAGGTCAAGTATTCATAGGGTTTCCCACCTTAATGCGGTGACATCAAGGTGGCTGGGAAAGCCCTTCAAAGAAAAATCTGGGGGAATGAATCGGTGGCAGTTCCAAGGTCGAAGGAAGAGAATGAAAAGGTGAAGGATCGATAGATCGAGGCTCCTTTTCCCACAGGTAGTTGAGAAGGCTCTTTGTCAATGGTGGCTTGTGGCGCTTAGGCATGCACTTTTTGATTTTTGTCATCACCTCTACCCATACGCTGTTCCATCTCTCGGTTCCAGTCCTAGATGCAAGGAATTCCAGTGTGTCTTGCAGATTCAAGGTCGCAGATCCATGTTCTGCCATCAGACATCCAGAAGAATAGAAGGCTTGATTATGCAGTAACGACGGTCAGTTCCGGAATTCCAGCCACCAAGTTTCCTAAAGGTCTCCGTTGATGAAATGTCTTTGATATCGTAAAAGCAACCCGGTAGTGAGCTATGTCGGAAGATAAAAGATGACGATAACGATCTTAAGGATCTACTATTGCGGGCTAGATGACTAAAAAGTAAAGCTTTGTATAGGAATTTTCTAGACATGAAATTTGTCGCAGAGATTACTATTGTATTGAAATTTTGTTAGAGTTAAGAACAGTAATAAGGACTCTAGATCGCGAGTTAAAATTTTGTAAAATATCCTGCTGAGTTATGTGTGTTAAGACAGAATTGATACATCTAACGGTTTAGAGTGCATGGTATAATTTGATGTCTGAGTTGAAATATGATGTAGTATGCACAAGTCTGTTTTAGTGTATGAATAATTCGTAGGAATAATTAGTGCATTAGTCAATTTGTTTAAAGGAGAAATGTAAAGCTAGGTTGATTAATTCGAATCCAAGCTAATATTGATGAAAGGTATAGAGCCTGAGAGGTTTTGAATGTTTAGCGTTAACTTTTAGTGTACTTTCAATTAGCATGAATAAATTGTTTTGTTTATCAAATAATTTGCCTGATTCCTGCACACCAATGCACTGCTTATAAAAATCGAATCTGTGTGACCTAGAGTATTGAGTAGCCACGACTGATAGATAGAAATTTTGGTTTGCTAGATTTAGTAATAAGTAAGAGAGGAAAGTACCATGCTTTGCTGAGTGTTTTTCTTTGGAAGGATATTCAACTCCTATCTATGAATTTTGATAGTGCAATCGATAATCAAATAAATTTTCAGAATTCAATTTAGAAAAAACGCCAGCAGTTCAGACAAAGAAACTGGCTCTAGCCAGAGGCAATTTCTTAGTTCTAAAGTTTTGTGCACATGAAGAATCATAATTACGGCCTTGAGATAAGGGGGTGGATTAAAGTTGTATGAGAGAATTAAAATAAGAGTCTAAATCAAGCAACATATTAAGAACTCGGAGTTATGACTGTTAAGTTAAGATGTTAAGATAAATAAATTGAAATATCGAGTATAAGTTTTGAACAAGTACAAAAACAAATAACAGTAATATAAATTTACAATGCCGTTAATATGACAATTTAATATGACAAGTTGCAAGACCAAGGAACATTGCATATATACCTGGAACAGAGGGGAGGGAAATGATTTTTATTGCAGCATCCTGCAAAATCAAAAACTGAATGTATTACTCAGAGATCATGCCATTACAAACTTCTACTTTACAATTCATCAATTCTCCCCCCCCCCCATCAAAAAAAAAAAATACATTAAAGACTTCTTAAAAATGTCACATCTTGCTCACTGAATTAGTTAAAAATCTTTTAAGTCAGCCCCGCCCAACATACATTGTACAAATTCATAAACTTAATAAACCTCTCTATCCAACAGCAGATGCAACTGACTATCACCTTTTAAGTAGCCAAACAGACATCTTCTACCTCTCCCTTTTATTAATGTCTATGATGTGCATTAAATTTTAGCATTTGCAAGCACTAATAAAGAATTAGAAGTATTCATTAGTTTGGCTAACTTATTAGCCCTAATCTTAATATCAAACTTCTAAGATTGGAGTCCTTACTTAAGTCCTAACAACTCAAGGTTAAGTTTTTCACAACTGAGTTCACAACACAAACACATTTAAACACAGTCCATACTTCACTATGCAAGATCATTACTTGCTAAAGTTCTAAACATCATACTTCACTATGCAAGATCATTACTTGCTGAAGTTCTAAACATCAAATCTTAATGTTCCTATACAATAATTATATTGTTTTCATTCTTCAATATACAAGCAATATTGCAGCTTGCCTCAATTAATACAGGGTGCATCAAAAAAATTTACTAAAACTGTATAACAGGAGATGGAATTCCTCCTAAGCAGGAGTGTGGTTCATGCACAATCTCTAGAAAGACCTCGATTACAGTCAAACTGACAACACTTCATTTTCAAGAACATTTGTCTGCCATCAGAAAACTATATAGATTTCTCCACAGTTTGCTGGCTTTCGTGGATTCTCGGGAAATATTCTTATCACAACTATTTTTAAGGAAATTCTTAACATTGAAGTCTTATACTCTGTTTCACCTTTTCCCACCCACTTGCCATGTTTCACTAAGTTCTCTATCTTGCAGTTCACTTGCTCCCAAGTACTCTAATTACCAAATGTCACATATGACTTTTACCTTCATAGACTTCACAGATATATCATTTCTAATTCATCATTTTGAAGTTAATATCTGGGTATGAGTTTGTTTACTTTATTTTCCCAACTTCCTTTCTCATTCTGCAGCTACTGTGCTGTGTATTTACATCCAATGTACTCTGCCATGCCCAGTACAATCTTTCCACCATGCTCAAACTCTTCTCTGCTATGCCAATGACAACTGTTGGTCGAATACTCCTTTTTGTATGTGTCAACAACAATTTCTCTTGTCAATGACAACTCTGCTGTGTCTAGCCTTTTTTGGTGCCAATCACTTACATCCTCTTTGCTGCCTGAGGAGCACTTACATGGTCTCCTATCATGTGATCATGCACATATGCTATCACTACTATACAGTTAATCTACATGAGAGTAATGCATCAAAAGTTAAAGGTAGGTTACTTTATTTTGATGATGCATACTTACCCCCCCTTCTTTTTGTAAGAATCCAGAAATATAAAACTTCATATATAAGACTGTATTCTTACACACTTGAAAGGACACCATACATAAACAGATAGAGGGTACAGTCACAAGCCCTGCTCTCTCTCTCTCTCTCTCCTCTAGTCAATTTCTATATATAACATTTTGAAAAACTACTCTTGATTCTGCGTTCTCCATTTCGGCACACGGTTCAGACATATTAGACTCTTTCCCTCTTCCTCAAGAGCATACACTTCATAATCCATGTTCACCATAGAAAAAGAAAATAACAATCATCTATCTTTTCTAGACACTAATCACCTGTCTTCCCAACAGCATTCTTTCTTTTTCAGTTTACAGATAACTATCCATACATACATACACAAACTTTTCCATTATACCTCTCCACACCCAACACATGCCCCCAAACTATATGGTATCATAAAAATCTTTGTTAACAGAGTCTCCAAGCTATGTACTTTGTTTCAACCAGGCTTACATCATAGTTGAATTCTCATTTATTCACTATACCTTTCTTTCCAATGGATGCAATGCCAAAAAAGATAAAAATACTTGTTCTGTGCATCACCTTACATCCTCTCTCAACATACAGATTATAGTAATGCTATTAGTGTATCCTAAATCTAGAGTACCTCAGAAAAAACAGCCAGAAGTTCAAAAAAAAAATAAAAAATCTCTGCACTGAATTCAAATGTCAAATTAAAATGAAGCTGATTGCCCTTATCTGCTCTGCTAAAGATCGATTCCCCCCTCCCACACACACACACCTCTCTGTTCTAGGTATATACAAGGCTCCATGTCATACTATGGACAAATTGAAAGATTTGCCAACATCTTTGAAGAACACAAGAAATACATCTATTACCACAAGTGTATCCTAAATCTAGAGTACCTCAGAAAAAACAGCCAGAAGTTCAAAAAAAAAAAAAAAAATCTCTGCACTGAATTCAAATGTCAAATTAAAATGAAGCTGATTGCCCTTATCTGCTCTGCTAAAGATCGATTCCCCCCTCCCACACACCTCTCTGTTCTAGGTATATACAAGGCTCCATGTCATACTATGGACAAATTGAAAGATTTGCCAACATCTTTGAAGAACACAAGAAATACATCTATTACCACAACTATAAGTCTAGCCAATTATTATGCACCTTGGATATTTTGCACAAAATCAAATAGAAACAAACTAGTACACTTCAATGCAGCAAATGTAAACTGACTTATTTTACATTTGATGCATTTAAATTGGCAACAGATTTAAAAAAACCAACCTAATCTAAATAAATAGTTGTGTTACGACTTCACAAGATTTGCAGAACATTAATCTTAGATCACCTACCCAACAGCCAAGCTACAAGCACCTATGAGAATACCCCCCTATTTAGGACTTTAGTCTTCTAGTCTAACATCTTCCACTTATTGTTATTGTGTGTGTTATTACAACTTTTGTAATGTATCCGGATGTCTCTATAACAGATGAAATATTCAAAACTATTAAATATACATTTCATTGTTACTTTGTAATGTTTTCATTCCATTAAACCAACACCTAAGTCTTAATACACAGTGATTAAATGCATTTACAGTTAGCCACTTATACTTTTGATATGGATAGGTTCCTCTCTCAGAGAACTCTGATCTGTAAAAAGTGCATCCCCTTCCCCAGGTGGCAGATGGAGGATACTGTCAGATATGGTGCGGTGGTTCAAATATGCTGAATAAGCATTTGCAGAACAATAGGGCTATCATTTTGATAGCCCTATAGTGGCATTCCCTAGGGCTCTAGCTCGGTTTGTTCTCATCTGCTGCTTACTTTGAGACTGACCCCTTTCTTTAACCTTTCCTATTTAGTCTCTCTCTCTCTCTCTCTCGACAAACTCCTGTCACTTCCAACCCTGATGCTATTAGAGTAGTCAAGGGCTAGGAGTTTTTCCTTTCCCTAAGCTCTCTTTGTATTAGTTAAAGTCATAGTCAGGGCGAAGAAAGCATTTATAAAGGTTCGCCTCTCTGTGTGTCTTGGTACAATCTGGAATTGGTTCCCTACAGACCAGGAGAAGATACATCCTAAGAATAAAACTCTGGTCATCCAGGTTTGGGGTTGAACAAAGGACTGGCTTTTTTTCTTGTAAAAAAACTTACTGCTAAATATCCCCCAAAAGAAAAATGGACTAGACAGAATTTCAGAAGCAAAATTGCCTACAAACTGGATCTTTCAGATTTGGAACATGAAACAGACAATTTCACTCAAAAATCAGAGGAAATTTTCAAAGAGGGTAACTAAAATAAAAACTTAAATGGTATTAATTAGTGGGTTTGACAGAAACAAAAAAGAAAGTAACCAGATGTGAGATTCAAGGCATTTATATACACATCTGGAGTGGTGTGGATAAGGTGAGCAGAGGGAGTGAATCTCTTTGTGGTTAAAGAAGAAATGCAATAAAAGCTGGAGGAAGTCAATGAGTGGTTATTAACACGTTCATTGCCAAGCTGAAAACTGGAATTTCATGTGGTGGCCAATTTTTTTTTTTTTTTTTTATTTAGTTTTTACTGTGCTCAAAATAAGTTAAATATATTATTTATGTTAAGGTGACCAATCGTCCTCTTTTAGGAAGGACAGTCCTTCTTTTGTAGGTTCTGTCCTTTCTCGAAAATTGTCCTCCTACCTGTCCTCCTTTTCGATATTTTAAAACTAATCTGTTAATCTCTGTATTCAGAGATGCTGCGCTAAACTGTTACGTGTCATGTGACGGTACAGTTCGGAAAGACGTGATTATGAAATGGTGCATGTCTCGCACCATTGCGCACTTCACTTTGTTTACTTTATCTCTATATTATACTTCGTGTTTATTTCTAACGGACATACGAAATTATTTCTTTCTCAGTGAATATTATACTCAGGTAAGTACAATTCACATTTTATTAATTCATTAATTCAATTTTATACAACCCTGTTTTCAACACAAGTGTAAAATAATTTAAATATAGATTTAGTAAAGTTTTATCGCTTTTGTTATTAAAGTTTTAGTTTTAATTATAAATTTTATTTATTCATAATGTGCTTGCATCGTTCATGTGGCTCTATATTTTATTTTTAATTTCATTTAAGGGATGGAAAAATCAAGAAAGAGGAAATGCCATTTCAACGATCAATTGAAAAAGGAATTTCCACTCCTCATATCAAAGAGAGACAACATTGTTTTCTGCAATATTTGTAGAGGAGAATTGTGTATTGCAGTTGGAGGCAGAGCAGCTATAATGAAACACTTGAACACCAACAAACATAAGCAATCATTAGATGCATCAGCTTCCAGTAGTAAAGTAATCTATTTTTTTAAAACTTCTAATTATTCTGAAGATGAAAAACAGTTAGCTGTAATGGAGGGAACATTTGCATTTCATACCATAATTCATACTCAAAGTTTTCGTAGTATGGATTGTACAACTAAATTATTGAAAAAGTTTCACAATGCTAAATTTTCATGTGCCAGGACAAAATGTGAGGCTATTATTAAATCAGTATTTAAAAATTACTGTGATAAAATACTTGCAGAAGACTTGAAAAATGCAGCATTTGTAACAGTTTTATCTGATGCATCAAATCATAATGAAACCAAATTGTATCCAATACTAGTAAGGTATTATAATGTTACCAAGGGCATTCAAGTAAAAATTTTAAATTTAGAATCCATTGAGGGCGAAACTGCTGAAATTTTGTCAAACCACCTATGCAGAGTAATAAATGAAAACAATTTGAAATCTAAAGTTGTTGCACTAACAGCTGATAATACAAACACAAATTTTGGTGGGCGAAGACGCAAAGGAGTGAATAATGTCTAATGTCTCACAAGATTTACTCCAAAAGAAAATACTAGGAATAGGTTGTAGTGCACATATTTTGTCAAATGCAATCAACACAGCATCATGTGCCATGCCAATTGATGTAGAAATAATAATAACGACAATTTATTTGTATTTTAGTCGTTTTACTGTTCGTGTGGCTATTTTAAAACAATTTTGTGAAGACGCAAATGTTGAATACAAAAAACTTTTAGGATATTCAAAAGTTAGATGGCTCGCTCTAACACCTGCTATAGAGCGTGTTTTACAATTATTTGAGCCTCTCCGTTCATATTTTTTAAGTTTAGACAAATGTCCAAAAATTCTGGAATCTTTTTTCAATTATGAATTATAAGGAGATAATAATGTATTTTGTACATAACCAGGCATCTATTTTCCACAAAACGATTCAAAAGATTGAAGGTGAACATATTTCAGCTAAAGAAGTTAGCCTTATTTTGAACAATTTTGTCCTTCAATATAAATCACGATTTGAAGAAAAATTTATTCCTTTAATAATAAAAAGAAAATTGTCAAACTTAGAGGAATGAAATCCGGGCATAACGGAAAAGTTTACCAAAGAA
Source organism: Typopeltis vanoorti (assembly GCF_054136105.1). NCBI lineage: Eukaryota > Metazoa > Arthropoda > Arachnida > Uropygi > Thelyphonidae > Typopeltis > Typopeltis vanoorti. The sequence goes on from NC_143554.1 coordinate 122,302,284, forward strand.
GTGCAGAATTTTTACCAAACATGTTTCCAATATGTCGAAGAATGGTCTGAAACAAATATCACAGGAAATTACAGTTTTCAATGGTGTTTTTTGACTTCATCGTAAGTAAATTGGGCAGATATTGAAAATTGTGTTGAGTTTTTATCGAAAGAAATGCCTGATATTAAAATCGATGACAATTGTCTGTTTGAAGAATTAGAAGACTGAATGTATATTTAAATTCTGATAAATTAGAAATGGGAAAATCAATGAGAAAATCAACATGTTGAAATTGATAAAAGATGGGTGGAAATATTTAACCATTTCAAAAATGAACACATTCCACATGAAAATTTAGTTATTCTTGTTGAATTTACGTTGTGCTGCCCTGGAACTAATGCAGCAGTTGAAAGAGTTTTTTCAATTGGTAATGATTTTTGGACAAGTGAGAAATCAAGATTGAATGTTGATACTCTAGCTGCAGCACTTACTGTAAAATTCAATATGAAGGATATTTCTTGCTCCGAAATTTCCAATACATTGTTAGAAAATGATATATTGACAAAAAATATTCATTCAATGGAAAAATACTTATTTAATTAAATAATTAAAAGGGATGTAAGCATAATTAGTGTATTTTTGTTTAAATTAATAAAATGTTTTATTTATTTACGTTGCACTTTTTTTCTTAAATTTTTTCGTCCTCCTTTTCATCGTAAAAAAATTGGTCACGTTATTTATATGCTTTTATTATTATGTACATAGGATTTATGTACTCTAAAACATTTAAATGCCTTGCGAAGAGCGGTGGGAGTCTGGTTAGAAAGTGATAGTGGAGTTAATATGTGTAAAAAATGTAAAGAGAATGAGGACTTCAAGCATGTTTTGTGTGTCGAGAGCGATATCGTGAACGATAGTCAGAATGTAGAAAATGGCGGTGTGCTAGAGAATTGCGTGGTAGTGCCAGATAGGTGTGAGAGCGTCGCCGAAAATGTAAATGAAGGTAGAAACACAGAAAGAATGGATGATTTGATCGATAATGAAAATGGTGAAAGAAATGCGAGTAGCGAAATTGCCCGTTTGAATGGTGCCATACACAGAGCTAAAAGACAACTGGAGCGTATGGAAAAATGTGTGTTGAACGTACCGACAAATAACCGGCGGAAGTCTGTGACAGCAAATAATAGAATGTTCGCAAATGTCAATAAAATGAAGGAGCGAGTGCTGTATGGGGATTCGCTATTAAGAGGCGTAATAATTGAGAGTTTAACGAAGTCGTACCAGCCGGGTGCGAACATTAAGGACGTCAGCGAATCTATTCGACTGCAAAAACAGAGGGTGAAAGAGATGATAATAGTGGCAGGAACGAATGATTTGAAAGAGGACAAAATGGAAATGATAGAGGATGTGAGGGAGTTGTTTGAGGTAGCAAAAGAGAAGAGTGAGAGAGTTAGGATGGTGAGTATCTTACCGCGGTATGACAGTGAAGTGTTTAGAAGGAGGGCCATAATTGCCAATGACTTTATGCGTGGGTTATGCATGGAGAGTGGTGTGGAATTTGTGGATGTGTGGAATGAGTTCGATGGGCGAAAGGACTTATATAAGATGGATGGATTGCATTTGAATGGAGTTGGTGTACGGAGACTTGAAAGAGTGTTGATGAATGATGTGGAAGTGGATATACAGACTCAGGGAAACTAGATTTATTAAGAGAGGGGGGGGAGTAGATATGCAGACTTTAGGAGGGGAAGTTAAGTGTATGAATGAGTATATTATGCCCGAGCGAGTACGACGGACAACAAATCAGAATGGGATAGTTAGTATAAGGCATCAAAGAAAGGATGGAACAAATGGGCTTCTGCGATTCATGTACACTAATGCCAGGAGTATTAGGAACAAGAAGGAAGAGTTTTTGGCCATGGTTGGCACTTCCAGGCCACAGGTTGTCGGTATTAGTGAAACATGGCTGACAGAAGATGATAAAGCTAGTGGGATTGAATGCGACGGGTATAGCGTGTTCAGGAGTGACAGGGTGAATAAAAAGGGGGGAGGAGTGTTATTGATGATAGCTGATGATCTTCAGCCAAGTAGTATAGAAGTTGAACTGCATGATGGGGAAAAAAGCACATTTGAGGCTGTTTGGTGTGAGATAGAATCCAGCAGAACAAAATATACAATTGGGTGCTGCTATAGACCGGGTGATGGAGTGGATAGTGGGGATAGTATGCATAAGCAAATAGAAGAAATGAGTGGAAGGAGAGTAATTATTATGGGTGATTTCAATTATGGTAACATTGACTGGAAAGAGGAGAGGGCACATAGGAGGAAGGAATTGGATTTTATGCGGTTATTAAGGGACAACTATCTACGGCAACATGTATTGGAAAATACCAGGGGGCAGAGAGTGCTGGACCTAGTAATTGCAACCGAGAATGTGACTGTAATGAACATGACCATGTTGCCACCAATTGGTGAGAGTGACCATATGGTCATGACTTGGGAGGTGGCTAAAGGTGTCGAATTTACAATTAAGACAGGGTACATGTGGAATTACCGGGCTGGTAAGTATGACAAGCTTAGGTGTGTGTTTGGCTCAATGCCATGGCATGTAAAACTGCAAGGGCTGGATGTTGATAGTGCATGGGAGGTGGTTAAGAACTGTTTGCAGGAGGCAATGGTTGACTGTATACCAAGAGTCCGAATAATAAATCAAGTAGAGGTTAAATGGATGAATAACACTATTAAACTTGAGCTGCAAAAAAAGAAACAATTGTGGAGGGAATTTAAGGAGAAGGGTGACCATCAGGCGCAGGAACAGTATAAAGCTCAGGCCAGGATGGTAACAAGGGTGGTAAGAAAAGCAAAAGCAGATTACGAAAGGAAATTGGCCACGCAGGCTAAAGAGAATCCCAAACAGTTTTTTTAATATGTTGCAAGTAAAAGGAAAAATGCTCATGGTAGAATGATCTTAAAAAATGCTGAGGGTAGGGAGGTAACTGAATCAGTCGATATTGTGGAATTACTGAGCGAGCACTTTGCAAGAGTATATCATCCAGGTGGTGACTTTGCAGGAATGGAAGAACCAACAGCTTATACTGGAATTGTGATGAATGAAGTAGAGGTAACTAGTCTATTACAGAACCTCAATGTCAATACATCTGTGGGATTGGATGGTATACCAGCTCGTGTCGTAAGTGAAGTGGCCAAAGACTTGTCAGTGCCCTTGACCATTTTGTTTAATTTGAGCCTCAGGACTGGGTCTGTCCCAAGGGGGTGGAAAGAGGGGAAAATAGTTCCACTGCACAAAGGTGGTTCCAAGGCTGCTGTTGAAAATTACCAGCCAATCAGCATAACAGGAATCATTATCAAGGTCTTAGAGAAAATAGTCAAGAGGAAAATACAAGATTGGATAGAAGAAAATGGGATAATGTATCGGGGACAGCATGGTTTTGTGAAGGGTAGGTCATGCTTCAGTAACTTGCTCACGTATTATAACACAGTGACGGCTGAACTGGATAAGGGTAATGGGTTTACGGTGATTCTACTGGACCTTGCCAAGGCCTTTGACAGGATACCACATGGAATTCTAATCAGTAAATTGCAGCATATGGGAATGGAAATAGGGTTGGTGAGATGGATAGGAGGGTGGTTGACGGAGAGATATCAGAGAGTGGTTTACTCAGGAGTGGAGTCTACAAGACGGCCTGTGACTAGTGGTGTGCCACAAGGATCTGTTCTTGGACCACTGCTGTTTAATTTGTTCATAAATGATATAGGAAAGGATCTGAGAGGAACAGTTCATTTGTTTGCGGATGATGCGAAGTTGGGTAGGGCAATAGTGAATGCAGATGACGTCAAAATTTTGCAGGATGGTTTGGATAGATTGGAGGTCTGGGCTAAGGAGAATGGATGTCAGTTTAATGTGGCAAAATGTAAGGTTATGCATTTTGGGGTGAAAAGATTGGTGGCAGTTTACTGCATTGGTGGAATCGTGCTCCAGGAAATTGATGAGACGAGATTTAGGAGTGTTGGTAGATAAGGAATTGAAATTTAGGGGACACATTGCAAAAGTGGCCAAATCAGCTCATCAAATCACTTGGTTGCTGAAGAATACGTTGACAAGCAGAGACAAGCAGGTTATTGTTCCTCTGTATTGAGCCTTGATAAGACCCCATCTAGACTACTGTGCTCAGATTTGGTCACCTAGGTTTCTTCTTGATGGGGAGGAGGTGGAGAGGATCCAGAGGCGAGTGACCAAGATGATAGTAGGTCTGTGGAATGAACCGTATGAGAACAGGTTGAGGATTTGTGGGTTGCAAAAATTGGTTGATAGGCGGAGGAGGGGAGATATGATTGAGACATTCAAATTACTGAATTCTATAAAATTAATTCAGAAGATATTTTTGAGAACAGGGCTGGTTGTGGGAGGAATAGGGGAAATCCATGGAAACTGGGCAAAAGTGTGGTTAGTAAAGGTGTTAGAGCTGGGTTCTTTACTTTTAGATTAGTGAATGAGTGGAATGCGCTCCCTGAGTCTGTGGTGGATGCTGTGATAGTGAATGAGTTTAAGGCGAGGTATGATAGATACTGTATGAATGTCAAATAGTTGTGATGAATATGATTTGGGGCCTCCCTCGATGAGTCTAATGACTCCCTGGGGTTGCCCGTAATAATAGTAATAATAGTAATAGTAATAATAATTATAAATTTAATTATCAGTCTTTTATGATCACATACAATTTTTAAAAATAACGTACAAATAGAAAAAAATAATTATCAAAAATCAACATTTAAACTTACTAAAAAAAAAAAAAAAACAATACTCAAAATAAATAAAAACCAAACATCAAGCATGCTAAATCAACGAATAACTAAACAAAATGTCGCGTCGTCGCCTTGTCCGAACGCCGCCACAGTGCGCACTGGCTAACATAAACAATAGACAATGGCTGGTGGCCATCCCCACTCCACGAAAGTCGATCCCTTCCCTAGTGGCCAATATAAATATTACGTGCCGTTTCGCTGTGGCCACTATACTATTCCGCTTTGAAACTTGATAGCGACGTACACGTGCTAGCGCGTGATTGGCCGGCCGGTGAGAACTTGTATCACGCGCTATCGCGTGATTGACAACGAATGTGTTGGAAGTAGTGCTCGCATTTATGTGGTGGAAATAGCTATCATAGAAACATACGCTCCCCGTATGTTTCTATGATAATAGAAATACAGGTGAAAGACGAGTATTTTGAGCAGTTGAGTGAATTGATAGAAATGTAGAGATAACCAAGAGCTTGGGGACTTAAACAGCAGAACTGGTCAGAGGACTGTAGATTTAAGAGTTGGACCTTTTGGCGAGGATGTAGAAAATGATAACGATAGAAGTCTGATCACTTTGTGTGAAGCATAAGAGTGCCAGTTGATGAATTCATACATCCAACATAATGTTATCCACAGATTTACTTGGATTTAAGATCTATTATCAACCATATGATTACAAAATGACAAACACTGCATAAGGGATACAAATATTCACAGGTGCAGAATGTGACACAGACCACTATTGTTACTCGTGTAGATAATTGTACCTGGAAGGAGAAATGAGCAGGATTCAATTTGACAAAAGTAAACAAAGTAAAAGTAAAGTTATTATTCTTAGTCTGCATAATTGAGACTACCATGTTAAGAATAATAACTTTAATTTGCCAACATTTCAACCTTCATATTAAGGTCATCATCTGGCATATACACACAGACAAGCTACATTACAATTCAAACAATATGTCAAAATGATGCTAATTTGATCAACTGTTATTTTACAGACTTGACCTCTAGTGGGGGAAAAAAACTACAGCAAAGCTATATGCTATTTTTTACATGGTCAGGAAACAAATATATTTTAAAACAGCAATACTGGCAGCCTAATCAATATTTTAACATACATGTTTGTAATATTAAAACTAAGATCCTGGAATACTACAGTCCTAATTATAATGACCTCTTAAAAGAAAAGATAATGTTGGAAGAATATGTGCCATCCATATTCTTGAGAGTTTTAGATCATCATTATTGTTGAGAGTTTTAGACCATCATCACTGTTGAGATTAGGGTGATCGATTAGAATTTCACAGGCCTCCTTAAATTTGCATTCATACCAAATTTTGGTGTCACGTAGTAAACAGGTGCCTTTCCAATCAATTCTGTATAGAGTATCCAGAGCATGATCAGAAAGGACAGATTTACCATAGTATTAAATTTAACATGCTGTTTATGTTCCTTTTTCCAGATAGGAATTGTACACATCCAGTTTCACCTATACAAAACAAGTTACAGGTACATTGACTATGGATACTCTAGGGTGGGCCAGGGGAGGAAGGGGATCCTTGGAGAAGTTGAATGTTGCTGGAAAGTTTTATACTGCTATTATTTTCATGATACATAAGACAGCAAAAAAAAAAGTATCACCCCAGGAAAGGAAACACATCTGACTTTTGCAGATCTCAAAAGTTCTATGATTCGGTTTCCAATAGCAGACTCTGGTAATTGACGAGGAAAATGAATATAAGTGAGACCTCATTTAAGATCTACCATGATACAATGCTACCATGTTGCACTGCTTCATGTAGAGCTATGGGAATTGAGAGCGGAGACAGTCATTCACTGCTGTTTGCCAGTGATTGAGTGATAACTGTTCAGTGCTTTACAGTGGTAAAGATCAATGGATGTCTCAGGAGAGTTATGAACTGGTTGCCACCAAGACATAAGAGAAGATGGCCTCAATTTGCAAGCCAGAAGATTGCGAGAAGGTTCCCAAGGATGACTGTTCACAGCAGAGAAGGGGATCAGAAGGCAACTACTAAGCATGGAAATGCCTTTAAAAAGTAAGTATGAATAGGGGGTCCTAAATTTATCTACATAAAAAGAGTAAAATAATTGGCAGGTATACTGCATTATTATGTTTGTTTTGCATTAATTCCACACACTCAATGTTGCCTAACCTATAAATGAGATAATCTATAAGGCAGAATAGTAAATTGCCCAGAAAACATCATGTCTTCAGAATGATCTGAAAAAACCAGAAGAGTGAACAGGGAAATGGGGGATTAAAATTCGGTTTGGAGGAAAATAATACAGTGGATTCCAGCTAACTGGGCCACATAGGGACAAAATTTATTTTATTTAAAAAAAAATAGTTTTGAAGATCTTCTATCAATAGTAGAAATGATCACAATTGATCAAAATAAAAGGAAGCACAGCTTTTTTGAAAATTTAAATAATCTCAACTATTTTAGGTTTAGATGAAAGTGCTGCTTGAGCAATATAATCTATGGGAGGGAAAGAATAAATTAATAATATAACACCATGCAACACACTTATGAAGAGGTTAAGATAAAAAATATATACTCTCGATGTTTTTATTTTATTATTTTTATCTTTTTTTTTTTTTTTGTACTACTGGTTAATGCATTTATCTCAAATTGCAGCAAAGGAGAGTATCCTAGATCTAAATTTAACTAGCTTCATGCAGCCATATTTGTTATGGCTGAATGTGTTCAATGTAGCAAAGGATCCTAGGACCCAGCAAGTCCCATGACTTCTGCAACTGAGTCGCCAATTTTTCTCACTGACACACTTTGCATGTGATGGCTGATGTTCCCCATCTTCTAACTATGCAACTAATGGTGGGGTTCCACAAGGTTCTGTCCTTTCATGCACCTTGTTTCTTCCATACATCAATGACCTGCTTGAGTTGACCACTAATCCAATACAAAGTTTTGACAGCGCACTACATTCGTCCATCTCACTTGACCTTGACAAATCTTGGACCAAGCCAACCACCACAACTCACAGAGCAACAACCTCTGCAAGTCTAAATTATGATCTCCAAATTCTGATTTTTGTCGATGAGGCTTAGATAACCTTGTCGATTTCCACCCCTGCAAAACACAGTTCTGCATTATTTCCCACCAAAAAACATTATCCCAGACTTACCTTTGACAACACTGAAATCTCTTGGCAAGAGGAGATTCTCTTCTTGGGATTACTTTGACATCAAGACTCTCTTAGCATAAACACGTTGCAATTAGTACTTCCTAGGCATCCAAAAGATTAGGATTCCTCTTTCATTCAAGGTATTACTTTACCCCTAAACCTATTAATTCTGTACAAATCACAAATCTTCCCATCCATCGAGTACTGCTCGCACGTCTGGGGAGGTGTCTAAAAATACTTGATGCAAATACAGAAGAGAGTAGTCAGACTTATTAACAACTCACCTCTTACCAGCTCACTCCATGCACTCTTGCACAAGCATTTAGTAGCTATTGCATGCATCTTCTATAAATATTTCCATGGCAAATATTCATCAGAACTATCATCAACAATAATTCTCTCTCTCTACCAAATCCACTGAAACACATGCAGTTACCACCCAGCATCCCTTGACAGTCAAATTCCATACTCATAGAACAAGTTTTTCTTCCTCCTCCTTCATCCCTATTGCTGCCGTATTCTTGAAAAACCTTCCCTTCCATGTGTTTCCCAAGGAATACAATAGAGATGCCTTCAAATCCAATGTGAACAAGTTCCTTGTTTCTCAATTCTCTTTCCATATAAGGTACCAAAGTACTATAGGTTGACTAACCGACCTCTCATGTGTGGGCCCCAAGGGAATAATAATGAACACAATGCATCTATAAATATAACCAAAATCGCCAAAGTTTGCCAATGTTTGTGAAAACAAAACTTAACTAGCAACCAAGGCCAAACCAACAAGAAGTGTGCAAAAACAATTACATGAACACTTAGGTTTTACCTAAACTTCAGTATACTTTTGTAAATTGTTTTTACTTAAATTGTTTTCTCTCTAAAGACAATGATACAAAACCTGCATTTATATTCTAAGACTAAAAGATATTTTAACTTGTGTTATTTTTGGTCATAAATGTCTTCCTTGGTTATAAATGAAATAGTCACACTGCATACATACATATATAAATGCATACTTACATATAAAGCTTAAAAAAATAATGAAAAAAAAAATTCCACAAGTATACTATATTATGTTTAGTTTAATTTTATGCAAAAATATTTTATTTACCCAGAGACAAGTAATTTTGGTATTTCAGAACCAAATGTTTCTGCCATTTCTTTACTTCCAATGTTTGCAATACACTGAAGAGCGAGACTAACATGAATAGGATTCCTAGAAGATAGGTCATTTTTGATGGACTGAATTATAAGCTTCATAAGTTCATTGTTTGCATTCATTAAGACAGAGATAAATAAATACCCCTGAAATATAAAAATAACTGATTAAGAAACTGATGCATAATCTAATTTAGAATAATTTATGGAATGTAGCGATCAAAATAAAAAACACATCACTTGCAGAATTTATTAAAATTATTCCAAAAATAAAACATGTTAAAGAACTAGAGTATCAAATTAAAAAATTTAATACAGTCAGCAAATAGGAGTAAATTGAGATATTTAATATGGCCAGTAAAAAAAATTATAATAATAATAAAATAAAAAATTAAATACAAAGACAAAACGCATCATAATTAAGAATATATGAAATTGAAATAGTTGACTCACTACCGCAAATACTGTTGTGATTACCAAAAAAGTCAATTGGGGTTGTGAAAAGTACTATGCTATTCTAAAACTAGTTCATTACAGCAAACTACCCAAGATAAACTATTTCTGTGGTAAAATGGTTTGATATGAGAATTGAGTGTATAATAAAATGCTAACTTCTTATCAGAAATGTTCAAATTATAAATGAATCTTAAAACAGTGCACATAAGTTTTAAGGAATCTTAAAACATCAGTTGACCAAGTTAATATATTTATGACTCATGATTGTGATTCATATTAACAGTCTCTCTCTCTCCTTAATGATGTCCATGTGGTGTTCGATGAAATATACTGGAGTTTTGAATAAAATTCTATATAATTTTTGTTACATGTGTGAGCCATGAAAGTTATTTTAATACTAAATTTCTTCATGGCTTATTTACAAACATTACTAAATCATTTGTTTTTCTCCCTGTTGTCTATGAATTGAAGAATTTCTCATGAAAATAAGCAAAAATATTTTTGAGTTCATTTGTTTACTGCAGATAAAGAAGGGACTGAATATTGTACTTTCTGCTTTATATTATCTTCATATGTAGCTATGATAAAGGAGAACTGAAGAGGAGGGCATAGCAATGAGTCCATATGTAGACTGTACAGAAGGAATGATGTAGGATTGATCTGTGGTCTATGTTTGACAGAAAGAAGAATTTGTACAATGCTGATGGTTTTGGTGTTAGGTGTCTAGAAAGCTTTGGTCAATGAGCACGCTGAAATGCAAATTCAGGAAAACTTAACAATTAGGGTGGAAGCAAGCGAGTTTTGTGTGAAGGTACCCACCCATGAGGCGAGTGAGTGAGTGTGAGAATGACCAAGTGTGGAATCTAGTCTCTCAAGCAAAAAAACATTGAATAGGATAGCCAATTCAGGAAGTAAATAGAATTTATACACTTACTAAGAGATAATTACTTAAGGCAGCATATGATGGAAGGGACTAAGGGGTGAAAGGGAATTGGCTAAACTATGTTACATCAGTCCTTAATGTAGAATATTTAGGGCATTAGGATACATTATTATGATTACTAAGAGAGTCCAGGGAGTCAAAGACTCATCGAGGGAGGCCACATACCACACGCACCAGCTATCATAGTTATTCTTGAATTCATTCACACTGCTTGCACTCAAAACATCTAATGGCAATCCATTCCAATCACATACCATCCTAGGAGAGAAAACTCTAGCCCTCACCCCTCTCTTAGCAGCATTCATTCTCAGCTTCCAAGGATGCAATCTTGTCCTTTCCACACCCTCTAAATTGAAAAATTCCATCAATTGAAATCCTGTATGACCCTTTCAGAAGTTTGTAAGTCTCAATCATATCACCCCTCTTTCTCCTGTTTACTACTGCCTGCAGTCTACAAATTCTCAATGGCTTCATAATCGGTATTCTATAATTCTGATATCATATTTAACACTCTCTCCAATATATCAGAATCATAATGGAAACCAGGAAACCAGACCTGTGCACAAAAGTTTAAGTAAGGTCTTATCAAGGCCTTGATAAGAGGTAAAATGACATCCTTATGTTTACGTGTGAACGTTCATTTTAGATTACAATTATCTTTTGAGTTATATTTGCAATCTTTGCTACATTGCCCCTGAACTTCAACTTGTTATCTACTAACACTCCAAGATCCCTAGCTTGATCAATTTCTTCAAGCATAATCACACCAATATAATAAGACATTGAATATCTAATCATGCCAAAGTGAATAATTTTACATACAGACATTAAATTGACATCCATTTTCCCATTGTTAGGCCACCCCTACATTCAAAAAAAATCTTTTTTTTTTTTTTTTTTTTTTTTTTTTTTTTTTTTTTTTTTTTTAATGGTGGAGGTCCAATTTTCAGCCTGCCACTAGTCATTGCCTTTGTTGCTTAGAGGGGAGGGGGGGGGGTTACAACCCTGTTTGGATGTGCATTATGTAAATGAATGGAAAGAACTCTTGTTGGAGTGGAAAAGAAGATGTGCAAGAAGATTTTTAAAGAATGAGCAAACACTGAAATTGCTTATTTTGGCAAAAGTAGACAGTAACAGCTACTACCTTTAAGAAAGAAAATGCATGATCATGAAATAACAACACAGGTACAAGGGTGGTCTGAAAAGTTCTTGGCCTAAAAATAAAAAAACGAATTCATAATTTCAAAATTATTTTTATTTTTCAACATAATCTCCCTTAAGACTAATATATTTATTCCAACAATGTTTCAGTGCCATTATCTTGTCCCTGTAGTGTTTCTCAGTAAGATCAGCAAAATAGCCCTCTACAGCTGCAATCACCTCTTGATTCGAAGAAAAACGCTGAGCGAGGAAGAGTTTTACTTTTGGGAAGAGATAGAAGTCAGAGGGAGCCAAATCTGGGGAATAGGGTGGATGTTCCAACAATTCATAGTACAGATTCCTTAATTTTCCCATTGCCAAAACACCTTTGTGGGCAGGTACAAAGATAAAAGATGATTTTTTTTCTTCTGCAAACCAGGTCTTTTCTCATGAATTTTTCATCTAGTCTGATTAAAAGATCGGAATAATATTCCCCGGTTATTGTTTTACCCTTTTCAAGATGATTAATAAACAAAATGCCTTCAGCATCTCAAAACATCGATGCCATGACCTTTCCTGCTGATGGAACCAACTTTGTCTTCTATGGCGCTGAACAACCGGCTTCTGTCCACTGTTTTGACTGCTGTTTGGATTCTGGTATGTAATGGTGAATCTAAGTCTCATCCATAGTAATAAATTGACAAACAAAATCAGTTTTATTCTTGGTAAAATGTAGAGATTTTCATGCGAGTGCATTTTTGATCTGCTGTGAGCAAGCATGGTACCCATCTTGCACAAAGCTTTTTCATTTGCAATTCTTCATGCAAAATATATCCTACATGTTCTTTTGAAATGCCTAGAGTCTCAGCAATTTCACTCACTTTGACTTGCCGGTCATTCAATAACATACCATGTACTTGATCAATGATTTCTGATGTTGTTACACTTTTTGGATGTCCTTCACGTGGATCATCTTCAAGGCTGGTACGACCATGTTTAAACAGCAGTACTTTTTCTTAATTGTCGAAAACGAAAGAGAAGAGTGCCCATAAACTTTTATGAACTTTGAATGAATTTCTTTTGCCGTTAAACCTTCTTTTACAAAGAATTTTTATAACTGCATGATACTCAATTTTATCCATTTCAAGGGATACAAACAACACTTTTGCTTCAGACAGCTGTATAAAACAAACTACTTGATAGAATGCCTTGCAATTTCACATGGATGCTTATGACAGATGTACCAACTTAGAAAAAAAAATCTTGCTGATAGTATTGCCATCTATGGTCGAGAACTTTTCAGACCACCCTCGTAAATACTCTTTCAGTTTTTTTTTTTTTTTTCCCCCAAATGCTTTCTTAATTTTTACTGCTAGTACAGAATGAATACTGGTACTTTTTTTTTTTTTTTTAATAGAAAAAACCTCTGTGTGTGTGTTTCAGCCTACAATTTTCAGGCTGAAATATACAGCCTTTGAATAAATATTATTCACATATTTTCCTGTATTTTCATTGAATAGAAGGAACTGTTAAATTGGGAATGAATACAATTCACTAAGGAATGTTTCATTCATAATTTGACAAGTTAACACCCTTGAAAAGGATATGCTTGTATTTTAGTATAAGTTGTATATAGCATGACAAATATTGGATACCGCAATTAGTGTAAAACTAGTGAATATTTCCTTGTAAAATACCTACTAAATTGTATGTTAGACAATGAATTTGTTATATACATGTTTTCTGTTAGAATTGATATAAAAGAATTACTGTGTAAATTGCATATAACAAACTGAGATTATAAGGTCAAAGTACGCAGGCAAGACACTGATTAGTAAGTTGCCTCAAGCAGTCACGCGAGCATATGGCACGTGGCGACCTAAGTTTTCGGGGAAGACGCTATGAAAAGGCAAGACCCACGAGTGCAAAGGAACAACGTGTCGGGTGAAAATTTAGGGTTACAAGGAGTCCCGGTAGGGGGTTGATATAAAAGGGCTGGAACCCCCCCCCAGAGCTTTTTGTCTGGAGTCTCTGACTTCTCTCTCGGTGGCAGTAGTCAGAGATGTTGGGTTGTGATTAGAGGGATCGCGGATTCAAAGCCCTACGACGAACAAATAGTGGATTTTCGAAGCAATGGGCAACTCCGAAAAGATAGTGGCCAGGTAGCTTGCCTTATGGATGCAGAATTGCTAAGAATATTATAGGCATAGATGATCGGTATGCAGATTCCATGAGGACCAACCTAAGCTGACAGGAAATTTAGCCTTAACATAGAGGGAAGAAAATGTTTGGAAGGAAAGGAATCCAAGAGTCGAAAGGACAAGCATGAGGACTCCTCGAGTTCGGTATAGTAAACCTTTAATCAAGTAATGTGAGAGAGGAAGGTAATTGTAATTTAAGAATCTTAGACCTTCATAAAGTTTTGAGACTATCTAAAATTAAGACAATATTAATGTGATATATTAATCGTAGTCAGTGAGCAATATGTGCTATGTGTTATAATTGTACTTGTGTTGATTGCTAGCTATGTTTAAGAGCTGTAGAGATGTTTAATCTACACAGCTTGATTAACACCTAAAAGTCATTATTGATTTTATAATCTAAGAATGCGAGCTTTGAATCTTTGAACATAATGTTTTTGTAGTATTAATTACTGTGTGATGTATATTGATTAATTTTACTTTGTAATCTAGTAGTACAATGATAATTGAAAGTTCTTTCTTCTGTATGATGATCATTATGTTAAATAAACCTTTTGCTCTTATTAATTTGGTTGCCTGTGTCTAAGAATCTGATGCACCACTCAAATTATTCGGATCTAAGCGGGAGATAATTGTTAATTAAGACCACGACTGCAAACATGGTTGATTATAGAAGGTATTGATAATTGTTAACTTAGTATACAAACAGATTAGATTAACCACGTGCATATCTGAAGGCTCACTTCTTGACTGAGAAGTTTTTTTTCCAATCTAAGGGTTCTGGGTGGCGCAGCGGAACAAATAAATTTTCCCAGAACCTTAAGAGAAGTTAACTTCAGAAGCTTTGTTACTAAGAAGTTGATTTAACCTTGAGACAATCTCTTTGTAGATCAGACTCACGCACGTGATAATCTGAGGGCAGAAGTATATAATAGGTGCTGCTGAGATAGAACAAATTATTCAAGAGATAGTTAAGTAAAGGAGTTAAAACCACATTAAGTAAATATTACCTATTATTACGACGACACAAATATAACAGAACCATATGGCACAAGTATCTTTAAAAGCATAAAAACAGGTTGGATGATCAGGTAAACAGACATATAATGTATGCCCAGAGATGCGAGACCATTTGATACTTCTGCGCACGTCAAAAGAAGGAGAATCCATTCCGATATTAGGGTATTCAATGTGTTTCACGAGAATGAGTGTTTATTATTCTACATTAGAAATTTAGCTTTTCTTTTATGAAAATTCTAGTTCTTAAAGTGGTAACTATTTTGCTTGTACAACAGTCGGAAAATTTATGTATAAACCACGTGACTTCACATGTTGGTGGCCAATTCATGCATCCTTTATTTCTTTCTCCCCTTCAGCATGAATTGATTATTTTTGGCACAAAGCCAAGATCAGTTCTTCAAAGTGTGGGTGTACAATACATGTTATGAATATAGAATTTACAGTACATGATTTGAATAGGCTGAAACTGTGAGTGAATGATAATGACCACCAATTCAGAAAACAATGCACTTTAACATGATGAGATTTCCAATATATTGGTAGGATCATGCTTGGAGAAACTCATGAGTTGAACAATTATAGCTTCACGGTGAATAGGAATTTAAGATTCAAAGATCACTTAGCAAAAAATTGCAAATACAACTCTGAGAATAATGCTATGTTGAAAAGGAAGATGAGATGAAAAGAACATTGACATGCAAGAATAAAGTTGTTTTGTCTCTTTACAAGACCTTGATACGTGCATATCTGGACTACTGTGTGCAGCATTGGTGTCCTGGATTCTGAAGGGATAAAGAAGCTAAAGATGGTGCAGAGAAAAGTTACAATAATGATATCACAATTGTAAAAGGGACATTATGAGAACAGATTGGGAACATGCAGACACTAGTAAATGGAAGAAAGATATAGGATATCAGATGAAAAAGTTTTTCATTATATGGAAGATGTGGAGAGGATAAGGGGACATCTTTGGAAGTAAAATTTGTGAACAGTTAAAGAGATGAGGGCTAAATTTTTTCACTAAAAGAGCAGTCATTATTATATCACTCAGTAAGGAAATACCTCTGTAGTTCTCACATTCAGTTTTATTTCCCTTTTTATATATGGGTACTATGAGAGCTCTCCTCCAATCATTGGGAATTCGGTCCTCTGTCCAGGCTTTCTGAACAATGCAGTGCAGCCACTGTAAGACTTTTATACCACCATACTTCAGCATTTCTGGGCGACCTGGTTGGCTGAGTGGTTCAGCGTATCCACTCTCCAGCCAAAAGGCTGCAGGTTTAAATCCCATCGTGGGCATGGATGTTTGTGAATGTCTGTGAAAATACCAGTGGTGATGTTGGGCAGTAGATGGCATTATTGGAGGTGATAATGTTGTGGTTCGTTGTAGTTGGTGGATTCAGTGGTGGAGACAGAGAGCTGTTCCCTCGATGAGTCTTTAGACTCCATGCAGGTGTTATGTAATAATAATAATAATTTCTGGTTGAATATCATCTACTCCTGCTGCCTTTCCACATTTCAAGCCTTTGATGGCTTTTTCTACTTCAAGTATGGATATGCATTCCTGACTGTATGCCTGTTGACTGTTTTTTTACCACTGTGCTATCACTGCTTGTTTCATTTAGCAATTTTTCGAAGTAATTATTCCATACTTCAAGGATATCTTTTTCTCCAGTTTTCATGTTACCTTTATCATCTCTAACTCCTTTTACAGCACACTCTTTCCTCCATTTCTAAGCTTCTTCAACAACCTCCAGAATATCTTACCACCTTCTTGATATTTATTTTCTATGTTCTTGCCAAATAACTCCCATGACTTTTGTTTAGCTAGTTTTACACAGTATTTAGCTTACTTACATTTGTCTCTGTATTCTCTAAGAGCACAAACTGACTTATTTGCCAGGAACTTTTGATACACTTTCTTCTTTTCCTTCACTGCCTCTTTAACTTTATTAGATTAGCCTTGTATTTAGTGTTGAATACTATGGCTACCCCTTCTTTTCCTTGATTGTTATTGCCTGAATATAACATTTTGTATTTATTGCTCAGAAAGATCTCACCAGATTTTGTCGTTTTTGTTTCAGTCACCCCCCTATTATGTCGATCTGGTACTTATCTAATTCCTCAGCTAGCTCCATTTCTTTGCCATTCAAGCTTCTTATGTTGATAGTACCGATCTTTAACTCTGGTGATGTTGAGTTGGGGTGTGTTTTCAGATTTGTTCCAGTAGCTGACTTTTCGCTGTTCACCTTGGTTCCCTGGCAAAAACAACGGGGACCTTGTTTAACCAGGCGCCATTTGCCAGAAACATTTCATATGCTTTCTTCTTTTCCTTCACTGCCTCTTTAACTTCCTGTGTCTACCATATAGTTCTGATTTTTCTATCCTTGCAGACAACTTCACCACATGCCTCTCTAGCTAAATCAATCGTGGCTTTCTTCAAGGCTTGCCACTGAATCTCCAAAGTTTGATCCCTGTTCTCAAACTCTTTCATTTTTTCTTCAATAATCTTTGTGTATTTTAGTCTACAGTTCACATCTGAGAGCTGCTCAACTTTTATTCACTTTAAAACTTTCTTACATATCATTCTTTTCAATATGAAATTCAATTTTGTCCTGCTCAAGACTAAATAGGGATCACTTCCAATTTCAAATCCTCTGTACACTATGGTGTCTTGCACCAGGGAGAAAACATCACTATCAACAATAACATAGTCAATGAGACTTTTCTTATTCCTTGCCTCTTCTCTCCATGTGAATTTGTGCACATTTTTATGTTGGAACATAGTGTTAGTAATAACCAGTCCATGTCCTGAGCAGAAATCCACAGGAACATGGGATGTTATATACACCTGCGTACTTGTAGAAGGCAATGCTGTCCTTAGGAGATCTTAACATGTGTCGTGTAGTTTTAACAGGTTTGAAGGCAACCCTGATGTTGAAAGACCTCATGAGTTTGGGAATTTTTGTTGAAACTGAGCCAGCATAAGCTATGACAATGGACAATGTATACTTCTTGACCGGAGGTTGTTGTTGTTGTGGGTTGTTTCTATGGAGAATCTTTTCGATTATATTTTGATTAACCATTGCTAACTAGAGCAAAAAAGGTTTCTACCTATCATCTACCTATTTTATCAACCTAAAACCAGACAAAGGAAATGCAACAGTTATTTTGAACACTAAAGATTACATAACAAAGATCTGTGATTTAGTTTCTGACACATCTATCTATCACAAATTAGATGTAGATCCAATCTTGAAAAACCAAAAGAGAGACTAATCTCCTAATATGTAACATGAATAGATGTCCTTTGGAATTGCAACGAAATCTAAAATCTTTACACCCATTACCACCACGCTTATATGGTGTGCCAAAAGTTCACAAAGTTGGAGTTCCGCTGCGTCCGATTGTCGACGGCTGAAATTCTCCAACATATCTACTAGCCAAATACCTAGCCAGTCTTTTGAAAGATAATATAAAGAAATCAGACTCTTTTATAAAAAATTCTAAGCATTTCACTGAATAATTAAAGGTATTAACATCTCAAATACAGACATATTTGCAAGCCTAGACATAGTGTCATTATTCACAAACGTACCAGTCGAAGAATTTATCAAGATCATAGAAAATCTCTATCCACATGACATAGCTCAGCTTTCCTGCCATTGTCTCAAATCAATCTATTTTAAAGTAAATAATATAATGTATGAACAACTTGACGGCTTAGCCATGGGCAGTCCCTTGTCACCTCCTTGCACGGATCTGTTAATGGAAAAACTAGAAGCTGATATCCTTTCCAAAATAAACCCAAAGCCATTAGTCTGGTGGAGACAGGTAGCCGATGTCTTCATTATTTGGAAAGACACAGAAAATGCATTACACGAGTTCCTTAAAAAAATAAAGTGCTTTCCATCAAAAAATTAAGTTCACGTTAGAGCTGGAAAATAACAATCAATTACCTTTTCTAGATATACTAATAAAAAAACAAGAGAATGGACAAATCAAGCTCACAATCTACCGCAAACCTACAGACACTGGACGTTATCTACACTTCAAATCTTCTCACCATCATGCACAAAAACTTAGCATTATACATATGCTTAAAAATAGAGCACAAATATTATCTCAGAAGAAAAAGATCTCCTTGATGAACTCTTTCTCATATCTAAAAATCTAGTTAGCAATGGTTACCCAAAAAATATAATCCGAAAGATTCTCCATAGAAACAACCCACAGCAACAACCTCCGGTCACGCAGTATACATTGTTGGATCGTAGCTTCTGCTCAATCAAGTTTTATCGTCTTGTAGTTCTCTCGTGTTAGTATTTAACTAGTTGTAGGCTGATATATCATCTGAACATAAAGAAAATTTCTATTATACTACGCCACTCTATGTTCTGAATTGCATGAGCAACTTTGATAAATCAACCGTCAACTGTACCAGGTTATTATAAAGCTGATTTTAGGCCAAGGTTCTCACTATTAAGCAAAGCTCCCGCGTTTGGTTCAAAATATCTAATGAGCGGTTCAGTGAAAGAAAATCAGGCAAACTGTAGATTGATCTTAGATAAAAAAAAAAAAAACATTTAATGCAGTGTCACATATAATTACATCATAACACAATGTTCCAACAGGGACATTACAATTAAACGAATATAAAATTCTCATTAAGTAACTGGTACACTACTCAGCTGAGCTTAAACTTTATAATTAAATACTATATTAACAGATCTTATTCTTCTTGTTACAAAGAACTTTTATCACAACTTCACTCTGACCAAAATCCTTTTTAATTTTTATTTTTTAAAACAAACATTAAATATCAAATCAGTTCAAGATATTCAGAAAGAATACAACTCATGAACCATCAGACATTCATTTGTAATTCTCTAAGCTCAGTCAACCAAAATTAGTTCTTGTAAGTTCGAGATTCCTAAATTACAACAAATAGGCTTCTCAATATTCTCGTTCAGTCAACGTACACTTAATTCAACAATATAGCATTTGTCACTTGAAGAGGAAAAAGTCTTAGCACATCACACATTCAATCTTGACTCGTTGAATACAGCGACTAGGAATAAATTACTTTTGGCGGAATTAATTTTCGTTACTTCTCACTAAGTATAGTAAAGGTAATCTTACCAGGATATAGCTTCATCACATCATAAGGAGATCAAACAACATTTTTAAAGTCCTTGCTGACTTTTACTTTGTAGTAACACAAACTTAAAAGAATCTTCTATTTCTGCGATTGATTTATAGACTCAGGAGAACATAACCTTTTTGCACTTGGTTTAAATTATCTACCCATTTCTTCCTTTTCTTATATGTATTATCCTATGTCCTGCACTTTTCCACTGCTAGGTGTTAGGAAGTTTTGGTAGAAATCCAACTCCGAAAAAGGCAAGTTAAAATGCCAAGCAATTCCTGGTCCTTTCTATTCCGTTTTTGGCACATCAAAATCCCCCTTCAATCTCTAGCTACCGTTCTCTTCACTCCCCAACTCATTTCTCTTTTTTACTTTCCTTTTCGTGTCCACGCGTTTCTTTTTCCCGCCAGTAACTGGTTCTCACCGGTTTAGTTCACATCGAACTTGCTTTTCCCTTGGTATATGGTAATTCACGATCCAACACGTGCTAGGAGAAATTTGCATGATTTCTCACAACAACCAATCAAATGATATCACAAGGAATCTTCTGGATATATTAAAATTACATATATCACAGTTTCTTATATTACTATTAAAGGAATAAAGCAAATAAAATAAATGACACTTTAATACAGAACCTTTTCATGTCTATGATATACCCTAAAATTACATAAATAAAATTAACTAACAAAACTCAAAAGGAATTACATGAATAACATTTTACAAGCAAGAGACTAACAAAATAAATTTAAATAAGTCCTGCTTATGATAGGGTAGATCATGTTAATTATGAATTAAGTATTATTAATTATAAATATCTTCATTCACAATTTAACAACATCGTCCATTGTCATACCTTATGCCGGCTCAGTTTCAACAAAAAGTAGCCAAACTCATGAGGTCTTTCAACATCAGGGTTGCCTTCAAACCTGTTAAAACTACACAACACATGTTAAGATCTCCTAAGGACAGCATTACCTTCTACAAGTAAGCATGTGTATATAACATCCCATGTTCCTGTGGACTGAATTATATAGGCCAAACATCAAGAAGCCTAGAAATCCAAAAAAAGAACATATAGGAGATGTCAACAACAACAGAACAGAAACCTCAGGATTAGCCCATCATTTCTTGATTTTGAACCACTCCATCGATTGAAATAACAGCTCCATGCCTTACATTGAAGATTTCGGATGTAGAAACTTTAAAGAGGCAGTGGTACTCCGGACAAGAGATAATCTAAACAGAAATCAAGGCATAATACTGAAAGACATTTGGAAAAGCTTATAAATTCACTAAGCCTTGCAGAATTTAATTTCGCAGAAAACTATAAAATGCGATTAACAAACAATGACTAAGACTCCATGCTCCATGCTCTTGATGTTACGCATCAGTTTCAATTTTCATTAATTTAACTTTGTTACTCCATTCTTCTTTTTTTAGTAGTAAACTTTAGTGTACCTATTTTCTTGTCCTGAAGAAGCCAGACAGAATTAGCTGCCAAAACTTGCGACAACTGTATATTTATGAATAACTATGGTCTACTAATAAATTCAAAAAATCTCATAATTGATTATACTTTCCTTACAATATAATTTCATTAACAGACTAACCCAGTATTTTATAAATACAAAAATTAAAATTTGCACAATCTAATTAAATATTGTAGTGCATCTACAGTCTGTTATTTACTGTTATTTAAAAAATACAATTATCTTGCAAAGACAAGTCAAAGATTGGATCATGTGATTAAGTGCATCATGAAAAGTAAGTCTGGCTCCACATCAAGTGCTACCTACTTGGTTTCGTGAATTTTATGATTCATCTTTCCTGTTAAATTATTGTTCATGGATAATTTATATAAATTTACCTTTCATAATGAACAATATATGAAAGAAAATATGAAATGGGTTGTAATTAGCTGTGTTGTGGCATACATTTTAAATCCACATTAAAGGATAACATATTTCCATATAATTACATGTCACGTATAGTGAGAATTAAAGAATGCATTACTTCATTTTGGCCAACATAACATGTAGTTTGTTTTTAAAAAAAAATCATCCATAACAATAATTATATAGAGTAGACCAGAGATACCTTGAACCAGTAAGACTTTTCTGTGGCTAATAAATTTGAGTCATTTTTCTGGGGTCCTGAGAACAAGAATAACAGTTGGTGTGCTGGATGGTATGCATGACTCCTTGACAGTCGATAATGATAATAATAATAATTATTATTTCTTATTTATCATTCCTTGTTTTTGCTATCAACATTCTCAAAACTTGATGGAAGTAGTAGTGCTGCATGAGGCATGTCTTTTTGTTTTAGTAATTATTGGTAGCATTTTGCTTGCTTTAGACTGTGTAGGTGAGTGTGAATGTCGCTTTCAAAATCTAACATGCAATATTGTTTAAAAAGCATTTTACATAGCACTGATGTATGAGAAAAATGGCAATCAAGGCTCATTTATTTACTGAGTTTAACATGAGGGATTTAGTAGTGTGATGTAATGTTTGTTCAATGTGCTCATTGCAAAGTCTGAATGCTTTATAGTATGAAAGTGAGTGGGGGGGGGGGAGAGAGAGAGAGAGAGAGAGAGAGAGAGAGCAAGCGAATGCTGGAAATGTTTCATGTGCAAGTGCGAGAAATGCAAATCATGTCAAATGCAAGGGAATTAAGTAACAAATACCGAAGATATAAGGCAGAATAGTGAAAGTGAAGAGAATGTGATGGAAAGAGAGAGCAATAGTACATGAAATATGAATGAGAGTATCAAAGAAGTGGATGGAAATAATGTGGATAGCGAGGTGACATTGAGGAGAGAAATAGTACACTTTTTGCAGTCTTTCACAGGACAAAATGTGAGATCAAGAAACTTGAAAAAAATTGCCATGTGACACAACAGGAAGAAGAACGAAAGAAAAAGTGAATGGGATGTATGAAAGAGTGAAAAACTGAGAGCAAGGAGATAGTATTGTATGGAGATTTGACAAGAAGCATACTTAATGAAAATGTGATGAAAGCTTGTGTTCCAGGTGCGAAAATCAAGGATCTTAGTGAACCAGTTAGTTTGTAGAGGAGATAAGTGAAAGAACTGATCATTTTGACAAGCACAAATGATCTGAAAGGTCATCTTTCAAATCATTCCTGCTTGCCAAAACCATCAACACAAACAGAGATCAAAGAGTTAATGATAGAAATGAAAAAGTAGAGTGAGAATGTAAAGACTGAACCTGCAGCCTCCAAATGATAATACTGAATTGAAAAGAAGGGCCATGATTGCTAATGAGAATACTGTGCAGGATGAATGGTGTGCAGTTCATAGATGTATGGAGTGAATTTGATGCACGAAAAAAGCTTCTATATGGCTAATGGACTGCAGAGTTAGATGTTCGGATGGGGAGGTGAGGTGAGATCACTGTTTAGTGAGAGGTTGGACGTGCAAAATCAGTGAAACCAGAAGTGGTGGGATGGGGGGAATGAATATGTGCAAGTTCAGCTACTCCTAGGACAAATCAGCAGGTGCACTGAAAATATTACACAATCCCAAAATGCAATTTCAGAGGTTACAAATCTAAATGGACTGGCAATGACATTACACAAAGGTAAGTGTGTGCCAAAGGGGATGTTGAAATGCATGTACATGAATGCTAGACGTATCAGAAGTAAAGAAGAATAGTTTATGGAACTGGATAGCATGACTCAGCCAAATATTATTTTCATTAGTGAGATCTGATTGACAGAAATGATTTTTAGGAAAATTAGAGAAAATAGGACAAAGGAGCAATATTAATGATGACAGTTGGAAGTTTTTTCACTTGGTTATACTATAAATTAAAGATAGCAAGAAATTATATACTTGGTTTAATCCTTTATCTAAGTGTAAGCAAACAAAGTTTGTGCCTGAAATATTTTCAGCACTGGGGCAACTTGTAGAAGGAAGCTAAGACTTCACATCACTTGTCTTGGTATCCCATAATGCAAAGCACATCTCCTTGTAGACATGTATAATGCTATGCATTCTAGGAAGGATCACTACCTAGATCAGTTTCGACCTTTACTGAGGTCTCTTCAATGGGAGAAAAAATACTTCAGGAGCAAACTTTGTTTGCTTACACCTGGATAAATGATTAAACCAAGTATATAATTTCTTGGTATCTTTAATTTACAGTATAACCAAGTGAAAAAACTTCCAACATCTTTCTCTAATTCAGAGCTATTTAATAATAAGGTGTGACACCTTTTGGCAACTCGTATATGAAAATACGAGTTCTGCATTACTTCAATTTATTCTCCCACCGAAGAGACCAGAGACCTCAATAAAGGTCAAAACCAGTCTGTGCAGTAACTCTTCTCATAATGCAGAGCATTATACATGTCTGCAAGGAGATGTGCTTTGCATTATGGGATACCAAGACAAGTGATGTGAAGTCTTAGCTTCCTTCTACAAGTTGCCCCAGTCCTGAAAATACTTCAGGTGCAAACCTGAAGTATTTTCAGGTTCTAATCTCTCTGGATTAGAGAAAGATGTGGATACCATGCTGATACATGGTATCCACATCTTTCTCTAATCCAGAGCAATTGATAATAAGGTGACACCTTTCAGCAACTCGTATATGAAAATATGACTTCTGCATTACTTCAACCTTAGTATCATCTCTTAGTCACTATCCAGACTAGTTTTGACCTTTATTGAGGTCTCATCAGTGGAAGCCAGACCCGGAAATGATACCAAGGTTGAAGTAATACAGAAGTCATTTTTCCATAGACCAATAGTCCAAAGTGTCATCAGAGTATTAAATTTTAATAATAAAGTGTGACACCTTTTGGCTACTTATATATGGAAATATGACCTCTGCATTACTTCGACCTTGGTATTACTTTTGTGGCTGCCACTGAAGAGACCTCAATAAAGGTCGAAACCAGTCTGGGTAGTGACCCTTCCCATAATGCATAGCATCATACATGTCTGTAAGGAGATGCGCTTTACATTATGGGATAACAAGAGAAGTGATGTGAAGTCTGAGCTTCCTTATAGGAGTTGCCCAAGTCATGAAAATACTTCAGGTGCAAACTTTGCTTGCTTACACTTGGATAAAGGATTAAACCAAGTATATAATTTCTTGGTATTTTTAATTTACTGATGACAGTAAAACTTCAACAAAAACAGTAGTTAAGGAGGATGTTAGGTCTGAGGAAGTTGGTTGATTTCAGTCTATCTGGTGTGATAACCACCAAACAGGACAAAATCCATTGTTGGTTGCTACTATAGACCAGGAGGACAGACAAAGATGTGGATACCATGCATCAGCATATAAGTGCAAGCTGAGAAATTGTTATGGGGGAGGAACTTCTACAATAGGGACAGACTGGAGGGGAGAAAGGGCATAATTACTAAGGGATAATTACCTGAAAACGCATGTCGTGGAAGGGAGCAGGGGATTAAGTGTTGGATTTGATAACGATTCTGGTAGATAGTGATGAGTAACCAACACATAAGGTATTATTTTTCAGGAAATAACATATACTAAAATATTAATTAAAATAACTTTAATTAATACTTTCCTATATTTTGGCAACACTACATTGCCATCATCAGGGATGACAAAACAATGATATGTGCACATAGGCACTAGCACTGCATTACTAGGACAAATGAAGCTGAAGAAAGGCAACCAAAGTCAGATCTAAAATGGTGCCACCCAGTGGGGAAGACTGGATGGTCTTGGCCATTGGTCTGAAGATCTGAGGATGAGAGCTTTCCAAATTTGGGACAGTCTCATGCACCCAAATTTGTTAAGATTTGGAAAGTTTTTTAGAGTTGAGGCAGATTCAAGGAATAGCCTGTCATATTTGTATTTGCTGTGGTGTAACAGAGTGGCCTTCTTCCATCATATCTATCCTGTGATGGGCGTCCAAATCATGATCAGCAAGTCCTGGATTGGCTGTAACTAGATGTAGTCCTCATGTTCAGAAATTCTGATACTGGCTGTTCTGCCTGTTTGGCCATAGTAGGACTGTCCTAGTAGTATGCAGTTGTAAAGTGTCCTACTACAGTGAAACAGGCAGAACAGCCAACATCAGAATTTCTGAACACAAGGACTACATCCATTTCCATTACAGCCAATCCAGGACTTGTTGATCATGCTTTGGACACCCACCACAGGATAGATATGCTGGAAGAAGGCCACTCTATTACACCACAGCAAATACAAATATGACAGGCTATTTTCCATGAATCTGCCTCAACTTTGAAAAACTTTCCAAACCTTAACAAATTTGGGTGCATGAGACTGTCCCAAATTTGGGAAGCACTCATTCTCAGATTTTCAGCCTGATGGCAAACACTACTCAATTTAGCCAATTAAGACTCCAGGCACAACTTTCTTCAGCCTCAATCAGCAAATGTTAGTGCCTGTGTGCACATTTGTGATCCCTGATGATGGCGATGTAACGTTGCCAAAATATAGGAAAGTATTAATTACAGTTTTTATAGTTAATATTTTAGTATACTTGTTATTTCCTGAAAAATAATAGTTAGAATCTGATAACAGAATCAGAAGATGTACCATGACCATGGTAGATATCTCTACCTACAATTGAGGAAAGTAAACCATGCAGTCTTGTTTTAGGAGGTTACTAAACTTGTGGAATCCTCAATCAAGAATGGGTTTATAAGGAACTAAAAACTTGGTGATTATGACAAAACATAAGAGGCAGCATGGAGCGGTACCAGGGTTTATGGGAAGTTGTTTGAGATTATTAAAAATAAAAGTATCAGACTGTATTCCCAGGATCAGGAAAAAAAAAAAAAAAGAGATTAAAGTGAGAAGCAATATAATCAAGAGACACAAAAAACATTGTGGAGGGGATATAAAGAAAAAGATGATCAGCATACTCATCACCTATCACTAAATCAACTATTAGAGAAAATTAGCTAAGTTAGGCCAAAGAAAATTCAAAACAGTTTTTTTGCTATGTGGCAAGTAAGAGTTACTATGATTACAGATGGTTAATCTGTGCTGATGGTAGAAAGACATTACAGGAAGGAGAAATAACTGAGTTACTATGTTAGTTGCATCCAGGTGGATACTCCTTAAAAGGTGGATACTCCTTAGTAATTTACTCATGAATCATCCAGGTGAAGATTTTGTTGCTGCTGATATTACATACTGATGTGAGAATTGAGGTAGATGAATTGGAGATGCTCTGCATATTAAAAAATATCAATGTGAATACAGCAGTAGGAGTGGATGGCATGTAGGCCCATGTGCAAGAGAGAGTTGGCAGTGCCTCTAACAAACTTTTTTTAATCTAAGTCTCAGCTCTGTTAAGGTTCCAACAGAGTGAAAAGAGTAAGATCATTCCATTACATAAAGTCAGCTCCAAGCAGAAGTGACAAATTATAAAGCAAATAGTATCTGAGAAGTGGGCCTACAAAAGACCTACTAAGCACTTGAGAACACTTGAAGTGTTCTCAAGTGCTTAGTAGGTCTTTTGTAGGCCCTCAAAGCTCTGTACTAAGCACTTGAGAACACTTGAAGTGTTCTCAAGTGCTTAGTACAGAGCTTTGAGGCCCTTCATTAGCCATTCCCTCATTCTCTTGGAAAATTGGTAAAAGTAAAATCCAGGCATGGGTGAATAGGAATATGACACTCTACAGGGGTTCAGCAGAGCTTTGTAAAGGGTGGATACTCCTTAGTAATTTACTCATAATTTTATAACAGAGTGAGAACATAATTAGATGGCTATGCCATGATACTGCTAAGCTTTACAAAACTTTGACAGAATATCACATGGTAAACTATTACATAAGTTGGAGCAGCATATGAGAATAGATACAAAGCTGGTAGCAGTATACAGCACAGAGTAGTATATGATGGAGTGGAATCCAAGAGAATGAGGGAATGGCTAATGAAGTGCCTCAAAGCTCTGTACTAAGCACTTGAGAACACTTCATTTTACAAAAGGTTGCAAAATGTAAGGTTATGTACTTCATGATGAAAATATTCTATATTGCATATCACACTGATGAATACTGGACTGTAAAAAATTGATGACATTAGGGATTTGGGAGTAACTGAGGATAGAAAGAGTAGAGTGCAAAGGCATATTGCAAAAGTTATAAAAATAGCTCAAAGAATTACTTGGCTGTTGAAAAACATACTGACAAGTAAAGATAGGGATATTATTATCCCTCTTTGTAAAGATATAATATGGCTGCATCATGACTACTGTGCACATATTCAGTCATGTGGGCTTCTTGGAGATCAGGTGGTGAAGAGGATCCAAAGACAAGTAACAAGATCTATGGAATACTCTCTATGAGGATAGATTAAAAGGCTTGTATGTGGGTAACAAAGTTTAGTTGAATGGCAGAAAAGATGGGGCATGACAGAAACTTAAGTTACTAAGGAGTTCTGCAAGATTGATACCAGAAAATTTTCAATATATGACAAACAGAGATTGAAATGGGATAACCCTCTGGATGCTGTGTAATGGTCTGGTTAGTAAGGATGCATAATAAACTAGTTTTTTTGCTTGGAGAGATGAGCAAAATGGATTGCCAGAAGTAGTTGTGAGCCCCAACAGTGATTGAGTTTAAAGGGAGTGACTGGGTATTGTATGTATATAAAGGTTAGAAATAACTCATTTCCATTGCTTGTATTACTACTTACTGTACGATCAAAGATCATACATTAAGTAGAAATCAGTAAGTAGAGATCAGTAAAATCCGAGAGCCTAGTCTGGCAACCTGCCAAGAAGAGTTGATTCATGTTGAAAAAAGAAATAAAGGATGTACAAATTGGTCACCAACACGTGAAATCATGTGCTTTATATGTAAAATTTTCCAACTGTTATACAAGCAAAATAGTTACCACTTTAAAAACTACAATGTTCATAAAAGAAAAGTTAATTTTTCGACATGTAATAATAAACAACTCATCCTACAAGACTGATTGATTACTTTATTATCAGAATGCATTCTACTTCTTTTGACATGTGCAGAAATGTCGAAGGGTCTCGCATCTGTGGTTGTACAGTATGTCTCTTATTGTTTGTTTCCATGTCTCTGATACATAAGATAAAATGGGCAAAAAAAAAAAGGAACTTCGGTTAATCAAAAGCTTACACTTCAAAAGACCTCATTATAACAATGTAGACCTTATATTGACCATTCTTCTTGTAGACATGTAATGAGGTCCTGTACTGTTGTGGAGCAGGTGTCCCTTGACCTCACCCTTCAGGTTCATCCCACAGATGTTCAAAAGGGTTGAGATCAGGGTTCTGTTGAGATCACACTAAAGATTTGATACCATGCTTGACTTAAGACCAGTCATGCATGGTGACATTCATGTTCACACAGTTACAGCAGCAGCTTTATGACATGGTGCATTGTCTTACTGAAAGAGACAATGGTAAGTTCATAGAAATGCCACAAAGTAAGAAGCATTGCATTGTCCAGAATGTTCAGATACCTCTCAGAGTTCAATGTTTGTGGCACCACAAACAGAGGTCTAAGCTAAACCAGTAAAAACAGGACCATACTATTACATTGCCACCTCCGAATATCATAGTTGGGGTTACGCACTCTGGTAAGAGATGTTCCCTGGGCATCCACCACATCCTAAACACACTAAAGATTTGACATATATATTTTAAAATATTTCTCAAGAAAACAACAGTTTATAAAAACTACTTACTATTTGCTTCTCTGAATATTTATTTGAACTAAGCAAGTTGACAGCTTCCATATGGCCAAAATCAATATCATGTCCCAAGAGAAAAATGAATAATAATTTACAGACATACTTTTTCTTTTGATAGCCATCCAGTGTTCTATCCCCTGTAAAATTCAGTTATTTAAATCTGATTTGATTGAATGTACTGTACTTAAATAAAGAAAAATTAAAATTAAAAAAAATAGAGAAAGAAAAATTAATAAATGTCTGAAAAAAAGTCCTACATATTTTTGCTTTGTAACTGCATAAATTTAATCAAACAAAATACTCTTCCATCATGTAACACCAATTAAACTTTTTTTATATATTTATACATCAAAATACATTCTGATATTATAAAGTTTAATATCAAAAATAATAATTCTAAGAGAAAAAGGAGAAATTTACTCAAGCATCACAAAAACACCTCAATGTAGTACTAATAACTTACATTAGTATGTGTATATATTATTATTGTACAGACACCTCCGTGGAGTCCGAAGACTCAATGTGGGGGACCCAAACTATCCACACAACCTATCATACCTCTCCTTGAATCAACTAACAGATAAAATGCTAACAGCAGACTCTGGCAACCCATTCCAATAATCCACAACTCTCCGAGTGAAAAATCTAGTCCTCACGCCACTAACCACACTTTTACTCAACTTCCAAGGATGACCTCTTGTTCTGCTCGCTCTAGCCAAGTACCGAAACATTTCCCCTGCACCAGTCCTATAAAATCCTATGTGTTTCTATCGTATCCCCTCTTTTCCACCCATCAACTAACTTCTACAGTCCACACGCACCTGCAATCTAGCCTCATAGGAAACATTCCACAGGTCTCTCGCCATCTTGATTGTTCACCCATGAATCCTCTCCACAACTTTGTCATCCCCAAGAAACCCAGGGGACTAGACTTGAGCATGGTAATTCAGATGTGGACATAATATGGCCTTATAAAGAAGAAGAATAACTTCCTTATCTGTACTTGTTAGTGTGTTCCTCAACAGTCAAGTAATCTTATGAGCTACCTTAGCATTATGTCATCTAAACTTCGACTCTGTATCTACCACCACTACCCCTAAATCTCTAGTTCATCTATTTCCTGGAGTAGAGTTCCATCAATGTGGTACAGAGCTTGCAATATATTTATCCAAAATGCAACTATACATTTCTCCAAACTGACGCCCATTATCTTTTGCCCATACTGACAGACTATTTAAATCGTCCTGCAAACTCTCCACATCACTTGATTAACTATTACTCAACCTAATTTTGCATCATCAGCAAACAACTGAATATTTCCTTTATCATTTATGCACAAATTAAAGAGCAGTGGTCCTAGCACTGAACCTTGCAACACATCACTAGTCACAAGATTTTACAACTTTTTGATATCTATCCAGCAGCCACCCTCCTATACACATAACCAGTGTTATATCCATCACCGTTTCTTCTTGGAGTTTGCAAAGACATTTGACTGAATATCACACGGAACTCTTACTCAGATGTCTTTGCAAACTCCACTAGAATCATCATATAATCATTTCCTTTATCCATCTCAGCTGCCACTGTATTATAAAAAGTTAGTAAATTACTAAGGCATGACTGACCGCACTTTACAAAGCCATGTTGCCCCTCAGAGTATCATATTCTTATCCATCCATTCTTGAATTCACTTTTTTGACCAACTTTTCCAGTACTTTTACCACCACCACTCCTGAAATATTGATTGGTCTATAATTTGCTACAGAAGGCTTATAACCTCCTTTATGCGAGGGAATTATTTTGCCCCTCTTTCCACTCTCTTGGAACTCTACCAGAGCTGAGACAAATTACAGAGCATAGGCAGAGGCATTGCCAGTTCTCTTGCACATTCCCACAAAATGTAATCTGATATCCCATCTAATCCCACAGCTGTTACATTGAGATTCTGCAATATTCTAAGAACCTTCAATTCATCCATCACTGTTCCCACATAAGCCTCTGTCACATATGTCTCTGCCAGCAAAGGATGGTCGATTGGTAGAGCCTCTGCTACTAATGGCTTGCAAAAAGTTAAGCTAGTTTGAGCGCGGTTAGTAGTTGGAAGGGAAATATTAATTCGATGCTGTTGGCACACTCTCCGTCGATGAGTCCTTGGACTTCCTGGAGGTGTCACATAATAATAATAATATATGTCACAGCATTAACCTCACTTGGATGATATATCCTTGCAAAGTAGTCACTCAAACTCAACTATTTTATGTGCTTCTGTCACCTTGTCACCATCAACAGTCGTTAAGGTTATTCTTCCAATTACTTGACACATAGTGAAAGAACTCTGTAGTATTTTCTTTGGCCTGTTCAGCTTGTTTCTTCTTGTAATTTGATTTTGCCTTCGTTACCATATTGGTCACTCTCTTGACTGACCCTTGTCCTGTTTATGAGTTTACTGGTCATCTTTCTCCTTATATACCCTCCACAGCATTTTTCTGAAGAAGCTCATTTTATTCCTTAGACATACAATTTAATAAACTTCCTATGCACTAAACATCCTTCCCTTGTAGAGTTTTATCACATAGCATCGCTTCGAGCTTCCTACTAAGCTTGTCATAATCACCTGCCTTGTAGTTCCACATATATACATACCCCTTCTTGATAGAATATTTGTCATTTTTTACAATCTCCCAAGTCAAGACCACATAGTCAGTTTCTCCAATCAAAGGCAATGTGGCCACCTTAGTTACAATAGCTCCTCTGATCCTATGACAAGGTCCAATACTTTTGCACCTCAAGTCACCTCCATCACATGCTGTGTGAAGTAATTATCTCTCAGTAGATGTATTTCCTTCTTGCCGTGTGATCTCTCTTCCTTCCAATCTATATCTTCCTAGTTTTAAATTTATCTGTGAAACTGTCTGGCCTATAGCAACCACCAATTATATTTTGTATATTTTATTTACAACCAACTGTATATTTTGTCTTACTGGCCTTAATCTCACACCAGATTGGTTTAAATGAACAGCCACCCTTTCACCTATCTCCGATTCTTTTTGGTTGCAATTCATCTGCTATCAGCAGCAGTACTCCCCCCCCCCCCCCATCTATCATCTCTGAATTATACAAATCCTTCATTGCATCAAACAATACAACAACAATATAAGATTTATAATCTTCACCTTTTCCCTTTTCATTTTTGCTTTGTCCAACGACTCCTTCACATCCTCCCTTACTGGTCATCACTCAGATCATTCTATCCCTGTAACTACATCATCTGCAAATGCCTGTAACTTTTGGTGAGGTTACACTAATTCCAAAAACTCCTCCCTCTTGTTTCTAATAATAAATTCAGTTTAATCCTTTATCCAAGTGTGAGCAAACAAAGTTTGCGCCTGAAAGTATCTTCAGGACTGGGGTAGGTGGTACAACACCAGGCAACTCGTTGCAAAGGTGGAGCAAGCTAACATCACTCCAATCTCAGTATCTCCCATAATGCAAAACAAATCTCTTTGCGGATATGTCTAATGTTATGCAATAAGGGAAGGGCCACTACCCAGACTAGTTTTGACCTTTAGTGAGGTCTCTTCAGAGGGAGCCAGGCCCAAGTGGAGATACCAGGCAGAAGCATTAGCAAGGTCATCTCTACCTATAGGAGTTGCCAAATGGTGCGCAACGTTTTTAATAAATTACTCTGGATTTAGAGAAAGATGTTGAAAGTTTATTTTTCACTTGGTTAGACTATAATAAATTTAGTTTAATCCTTTATCCACGTGTGAACAAACAAAGTTTGTACCTGAAAGTATCTTCAGGACTGGGGTAAGGTAGTACAACACTGGGAAACTCATTGCAAAGGTGGAGCAAGCTAACATTACTCCTATCTCATTATCTCCCATAATGCAAATTCTTTCTCTAAATCGAGAGTAATTTATTAAAAAGGTGGCACACCGTTTGGCAACTCCTATAGGTAGAGCTTCTGCCTGGTATCTCCACTTGGGCCTGGCTCCCACTGAAGAGACCTCAATAAAGGTCGAAACTAGTCTGGGTAGTGGCCCTTCCCTTAATGCATAATATTAGACATATCCGCAAGGAGATGTGTTTTGCATTATGGGAGATACTGAGATAGGAGTGATGTTAGCTTGCTCCACCTTTGCAACGAGTTGCCTGGTGTTGTACCACCTTACTCCAGTCCTGAAGATACTTTCCGGCGCAAACTTTGTTTGCTCACACTTGGATAAAGGATTGAACTAAATTTATTATAGTCTAACCAAGTGAAAAATGAACTTTCAACATCTTGTTTCTAATACTTCTAGCATTAGTATAAAGAAACTGGAGCATCTTTAGGCCCCCCCCCAACCACCTTTACTTCCTGAATTGACCACCTTATTCAATATTTTTGCTTGAGAGACTCGATTCCACACGTTTTGGTCCTTCTCACACTCACGCACCTCATAGATGCCTTCACACATACACACACACACACACACACACATTTATCTGCATTCACCCTAATTGCTTAAGTTTTCCTGAATTTGTACTTTGCTCGATGAACAAAGCTCTCTCTAGACACCTAATACCAAAACTTTAGATGCAGTCCATCAGTATTATACAAATCCTTCTTTGCATCAAACACAGGCCATAGGTCACAAACTCTACATCATTCATGCTTCTGCACAATCTGCATATTGATTTATTTGCTATCAATGCCTTCTTCCTCAATTCATCCCTATCATAGCATGGCAGGGGATTTACAATCCTCACCTTCTCCCTTTTCATTTTTGCTTTGTCCAACAACTCCTTCACATTCTCTCATTAGAATACTTCTCACCCTCTCAGATCATTAATGTCAACCAAGCCAATTAGTCTTTCATGTTATCTTTTTGCATCCTGATGGTATGACTAATTTCATTCATTTTTGCACCAGGGAAACATAATTTTGTTATACTTTCATAAAGTACTCCTCTGATCATAGAGCCCCCACCCTCCCTCATACATAATTTTCTGCTTACCTAGTTTTTCTCATTTGTTGACATGATCTCACTTTTTACTTTGGATCACCTGCGTCTCTCTCTTCTCAGTCCTGCCACTTCTGCAACTTTTAGACTTTGCATTTTGTCCTGCCAAGGATAACATGTAAGCAAGCTAGTTCCTTATTGAGATTTATTTCATTCTCCTGTATTTCCACCGCTGCACATTTAATATTATTTCTGACATTTTCCATTTTAGCATCGATACTATCTACTCCACTAACATTTATTTCATTATCACCACCTAACTGGCACTCCCTGTCAAACACTTAATGCACACTCATTCACCTGTTTCACTCTCCTTCTATAAATCCTTTAATTTTCACAACAAATACATCTCTCACTCACACACACACACACGTATTGTACTGTACAAAATCATGGAGATTCAAATCACCCAAATGATGTCCTTGCTGCCATTATTCTACCACACATTGGCACTATACCGACAATTTCATGTTTTGGTTAATATTATTGACTAAAACATGAAAAAATGACTTATCTTCTGGCAGTAGTAATAATACAACACACACACACACACACACACACACAACATGCTCTCTCACAGCAAACCTGTTGCACCTCCTATACAAGATGCGCGCGCGCACGCACGCACGCACGCACACACACACACACACACACACACACACATGAAATCTAGATCATGCTGTTTATGCAAAAGTTGTGGATTTTCGAACACCAGATAGGCCAACTTTTTTTGTCCACAAATGGCAATGATATGCTATAAGGTCTTGTGACCTTTGGGTATGAGTCAGATTGTATATATATATATATATATGGGATATCGTGATAGTAACAATGCAAATGTTCAGAGAAAGTGTTCACAGAGTTATTCACAGATAGCTCTCAGAATCTATAACCACGCGAGCTATGCTTTGCTACAGGAACAAATTAACGCTACACACAGTTCCCTAGCTGACGCAAACAAAGCTATTTTAGCGTTAGAGGAAGAGCTTTCTAATACACTAAATCACAAACTTTGGTCAATTCTACATGATGTCTCGTGCGCTGCAGCAAATAAAGAATTCAAAAAAATAGGGAGTCGACATATCCACAAGTTTGATAAATTAAAAAAGAATTCTATATCCAAACCAAAACTAAAAACCAACATTGAAGTTAGCATTTCTTCAGTTATTTTGAAGCCTGAAGCACTCAACGCTCTATCAAGTGGTCACAACTTCGCCATTGCTCCTAGGAAAATACCTGCTGAGGAATTAATGATTGAACGCAGGATTCGCCACCTTCCAAACCACATCACCAACAATATTAGATTGGATGTTGTTGCCTGTGTTCTCACAAAAGCAAGATCACCAAAAACCAACATATCCAATAGCGAATACAAGTCTCTACAGGAAATGAAGAAAAACAAAGAAATAGTTATCACCAAAGCAGATAAGAGGAACGGCATTGTAGTACTCCATCATACTGACTACACAGGTAAGCTTAATACAATCCCACCAACTCACAAATTAGAAAACTCCATAGGCTCCTTAAGAAGGTCCCTTCTTGGCCTGTAGAGATTACTAACAAACTAAAACCATATAACTCTAGACCCCCCCCCATATATATGGGTTCCCAAAAAATACATAAAGAAAATGTGCCATTACGGCATTGATTCCCTCACATACAAACTAGCTAAATATTTAGCCAAAGTACTCACACACTATACTGGCAAACACACCATCACACATAAAAATCTCAGCCCACTTCAAAGCCAGTGTAGAAAACCTTACACTACAACATAATGACTTCATGGTCAGTTTTGATGTCTCCTCCTCATTCACAAATGTCCCCCTCAAAGAAACCTTACAGCTAATCTAAGTTAAATTTCATGAACTCAGGCTATTTCGTTTGGCAGGAAAAATTCTACAAACAGATAGAGTGGACAGCCATTGGTTCACCACTTTCCCTACCCTTGGCCAACTTCTTTATGGAGACTTTTGAAGAGAAAGCCTTAAATTCTGCCACACAAAAACTTACCATATGGCTTCGCTACATTGATGATGTGTTCGCTATTTGGCCACATGGCTCAGATATACTCCTCTCCTCCTTAACACACTTAAACAACTAACACCCCAGAATCAAGTTCACCCTGGAAAAATGAGGAACATAATAGCCTCCCCTTCCTAGACACACTAGTCACCCACCAACCTGATGGAACCTTGATTTTCTCAGTTTATAGAAAACCAACCCATACAAGCAGATACATTCACCAACAATCCCCCCCCCCCCACAACAATATGGAGTTATTAAGACACTATTCAACAGGGCTAAACTAAACTAATGTTCAAATGACAAAACCCTAACCACTGAACTAAATCACATCCTTAACACTTTCTCAGCCAATGGCTACACCCCCTCCCCTCAAAAAAAAAATCCAAAAAAATACTAAAACCAGTAATCCCCAACTCCCCCCTTCACAAAAAAGATTACTCTAAATCCATCACCATTCCCTACATCTGAGGCACCTCAGAAAAAATCAACAAAATCCTAAAAAAACTTGACTTGACCACTTGTTACAGACCATATAAAAAATTGGCATCCCTTATCTGCTCCACTAAAGACCAACCACTTCCCCTAGACCTACCTGGTGTATACCAGGTCTCTTGCAGCTGTAAATTATCCTATTTTGGTCAAACAGGCAGGAAAGCAAATATCAGAATCTCAGAACACAAGGACTACATCCGATTTCACCAGTACAGCCATACTCGCCACTACTGGTTACTGGATACTCGCCACAGAATAAGGTGGAAGAAAGCCACAGTAATACACTGCAGCAAGTACAAATATGAAAGCCTATTCATGGAATCAGCCTCAGCCCTTAGGAACATGCCAAACCTCAACAAATTTGGATGCATGAGACTGCCCCAAATTTGGGAAACATACATCAAGAGAACTTCAGCCCAAAGGCCAAAAACACCTAATATCGCCTGCTAGGGAGGGGCACCATCAGGACTTTAGGAAATGGTAGCTTCCTCGCTTCGTTTCTCATTTGCTGTTGTGTAGTACTTGCGTGCACGTGTCTTTATCTTAAGTTCCTATGAAGATAACAATGTGATGTTGCCGAAATATTGGAAAGTATATATTAAAGTTAGATTTAATTTATATTCTAGTATATGCTGTCAATTCCTTAAGTATTTAATAATCATGTTTAACCAGCGTATAAGCCTTTCTACAAGAATGCAAATGTTTATGGTACTAACTTCCTCTCAATTTTTCTTCAAATTAATCTGTTATCTTTCAGGACTCCAATACCATTAGATCTTATATTTTGGTCTTCTAAGGCACTTCTTGCTATAACAATCTACCTAAATCTGGTTTTCCTCATGATCTTCTTCCTGCCATTCTGGCAACAAATACCTGTTTTGCTAACCTTTTCTCTTCCATTCTGTTTAAATGACTATACCACATGAAATTAGCTCTGCTCAGATATTCCTGAATGCTAACAAAAGTCAAGTTCCTTCCTAATATTTTTGTTTTTAATATGGTTCTACTACTGATGCCATCTGTTTATTTACTCCCCTGATCTTTCTCAGAACCCTCATGACTGTGGTCTAGTCTTAGATCAAATCTTATGTCTAGCCCATAAGTTGATAGTCAATGGTATTTTAATTGGATAAGAATCTGATAGTATTAGATCTTCTTTTAACTTCTTATCCAATTAAAATACCATCGACTATCCACACACAAAGTTGTTTGCTTAAATTAGCAGAACACCAGCAAAACAATATTCTGAACTGAATGCTAAAATGATTTTCATGTAAAAAAATTGCTTTTCTGCACTTTAGTGGTTCCACTTTGATATTAACTCCTTTGTGTTACTCCTTTAAAAAATGTAAGGTTTTGCAGATTAATGTAATTTGTATATCTGCCCCCTTTCACTAACTGATGTTGAATTTTTTTTTTCAGTTTTTTTTTTTTTTAATGATTTTTAGAAGACATTTCAACTGACTTATCTCCTGAATAGAATCCTGGAATTAAATCAGTTGAAATCCTCCTAGTTTTGGAGATTCCTAGTAAGTGGCATTTCTTAGCAGGACATCCACCTTTTGAATGTATGTTGAGTCCATGCGGTTAGCCTAGTGGCTTCGCACTTCGCAACGATATGCCTGGGAAGGAGCAGTGGCGTAGCTAGAGCTGTTGCCGCTCGGGGCAGTCCCTTAGTTTGCTGCCCCTCTCAATACACACCAAAAATATTACAAAAAGTCTAAACGACATATAGGGAAATAAATGAAAACACTATGTTTATTTTTGAAGTAAAACTTTAATTTTAATAACATTCTAAAATGTTATTTTTCTTGCTTTTCTGTTAGCAAAATCGTCAATAACATTGGCGAAGTCTATTTCATAGTAATGTAGATAATTCTTAATCAAATTATATTTAGAAAAACTCCTCTCACAACTAGCAACACTTACAGTAATTGTGAGGAAAATTTGCAGTAGTATTACAATATTTGGAACTGAGTTCTCGAGACTGTATTTTAGAATTAACTGCAAAAGTTCAAAAAGGTTCGAAGTGCCGCCCGGGGCGGATTTCCCCCTCCGCACCCCCCCCCTCCAGCTACACCACTGGGAAGGAGTGTCCCAGGTTCGATTTCCGTCGACAACGTGAGGGAGAAAAATTCAGTACAGAGCTAGTTACACATGGACACTTACTAGCCAAAGTTGCCCTTGACACCACTGTAAACCATGATTCTAGCTAGGTCATCCAGAACTGAGTATCTGGCTGAAGCAAGGTCCAAAGCAGTGCAGAGACACAAGAGGAGCCTCTTTAGTAGAAATCCATTTTTCTGCCAGTTTATCTGGGGTTTCCTGCAAGCAGGCAAACACAGCAAGGGGGACACTGGATCCCAATGATGATGATGATGATCTGGAGAATAATAAAGTACAAAATACTCAAGAGAAGTAAAGCAAAGAATATGGGAAAACATTATGTTGTCACCAGGAGATTCCCTTCCACCAGGAACAGGTGTCCCATATAGGGGAACCAATCAAAGGGATATCATTACTTACTGGTCAAGAAGGTTCTTATTTTATTATATTACATTCTTTGAAGAAATGAAAATACATTTCCTCAATTTTATTTTTAATAAAATTGAATACCACAAAATATTTAAAAATTATAAAAAATTATATAATATATTCACTGTTAAATCATTAATTAAAATGGTAGGCAAATCAGCTAAAAAAAAAAAGAAGTATAATTATTTAAACATTCAAATTGCCAAATAGTCCTACCTCTGAATTTAGAGCGTATATTGGCTAATTCTTTGTTTATTCTTTTAATTTCTGCCTCCTTACTTTTACCTAACCACAAAATTGAAAAATAATTACTATTACAATAAAAAACTAAATATGTATATATTAGAAAATATTTATGATGCTACCATAATATTATTTCTGTATTATAAGCATAGATAAAAAAAAAATAATAATCAGAAATGCATTATAAAAACATTCTTGAAAAATGGTCTGAAATAGAAGAAGTAGATGAAAAATATTTATCCAACTTGAGGAAGCAATAGTTTAAGACTCTAAATATATACCATCAAAGTTTTTCATAATTTTAGCATTCCTTTCAAAATAATTAGATAAAGTAAAAGAAATGCTTACAATTTCTAATATCTGAGATAAAAACTGCCAATCCCCCGCATGC
The DNA here is from genome assembly GCF_054136105.1 of Typopeltis vanoorti. NCBI lineage: Eukaryota > Metazoa > Arthropoda > Arachnida > Uropygi > Thelyphonidae > Typopeltis > Typopeltis vanoorti. The sequence continues at coordinate 122,342,727 of NC_143554.1, forward strand.
CATCTCCTCGGACTGCTGGCATGGTGTTGACCACCTCCTGGAAACACTAAGCTGATATACACAGTACACCTGAAATCAAAATAAATAATAATAAAATAATCCTAAAAAGTATTACTATCAGATCCAAGATCTCAAAAAGAGTTCCACACTCATGCAAAAAGATCAAACTATGTCTCAAACAATTAATAGTTTCTGCACTCATTACACTTTCAGGTAATGCATTGCACTCATACACCATTCAAAGACCTTCTCACTCCCTTGTTCATACCTTCCATATACAACTTCCAGGAATGGCCTCTTGTTCTATCCTTATCTCCCTTCTGCTCTCTGAAAATCTCTTCCATATTAATCTGGTAACAACCCTTCACCAACTTATACATCTCAATCATATTCCCTCTCAATTTACAAGGCTCTGCAGGTTGCGTTCCCTCTAGCTGTCCTCATATCCCACATTTCATAGATCTGATAGACCTGAAACTGACTTCATGAACCTTCTCTGGGCCCTCTCTAATATATCCTCATTCCTTGAATACCAGGCAACTAAATCTGTACACAATAGTCCATATACAGCAAAAGGCCTTATGCAAGGAAACCATAACCACTTTGCTTCCACATGACCCTTAAAATTCAAGTCTCACTCCCAGATCTCTCATCTCTTCCACTTCCTTCAGACTTTCTCCATTAATTGTATACTCTGCATCCCAACCTTACTTACCAAACTTCAGGACCTTGCACTTTGCAATATTGAACTGCAACTCCACTTGCTTGCTTACTCAGAGAATCTATTGACTCTCTCTCCTGCAAAGAGACACATCGGTCTGCTCACAGCTCTTTCCAATTTTGCATCATCAGCAAACAGCTGCATATCTCCAGTCAAGCTTGTTCCATTATCATTAACATACAAGTTAAACAATAATGACCTAAAGACAGAAGATCCCTGCAGTACTCCACTAGTGATCCTCCACTTTTGGGATAATACCATTTCCCCCATATACAACCCATTGATACCTATCTGACAGCCTTATCTGAATTACCTATCCAACTCACTAGTCTACAATCCAATCCCATTGTTTTCAATTTAGTTACCAGCTTGTTATATGGCAATCTATCAAAGGCTAAACTGTACTAGAATCCTATCCTCACCAATATCTCTAACACTTTAATAACTCCAGATTGGCCTATAATTTGTAGCCTCAGTCTTATCTCCCAATCCTTTGTGAAGTGGAACAATTTTTCCCATTTTCCACTTTGGGGATTTTTCCTGTTGCATGAAGAGTAGAGACTGCACAAAGTAATGTAGTACTGAAATATAGCAATACATTCTGCTACCAACTCATACATTTTTGTGCTGATCCTCCATTTGAAAGTACAAACATTTGAAGAATGTTACTGAAATTTCTTCATATTTCAAACTAATTCATTTTTCTTAACACTGAACTCCTCGCTACAAGCAATCCAGCTAGACAATCAATGATCCTAACCAAAATTGCATAATTAATATATTATGACAAAGTATCAAACATTAATTAGCAATGATTTGAATGTTGTCTAGCATGGAACTCTCAAATTTCTGAAAATATTAGGAATTACATGTGTAATTTTATTCATAAAATTACACAAAGAAAAGCATGTCGTGTTGTAAACTTATATTGTTGCCTGATGCAATATTGCAAGAAATGGTTTTCTTTGCAGATTTTTCCTACTTTATTATTACTAGCTTTAAGTCATCACTATGGTAATTCAACGTTTAACAGCTACACTGAATAATAAGCCATTTAAAGAAATACACTATAAGAAATAAATGACAAAATAACTGTACTAAAATTATATTTTAAAAAATAAGCAGACTTAATGGTAAATTCACAGATTACAAATATCACAATTTTTGAATCTGTGTGCTTTAAAATATGGTAGTACATTATTCCTTACTCTGTTAGATGGCTACAACTAATATTGTTTTCATACTGCACCCCCACTTCCCTTTCAGGTTTGACCAATTATATAGATGTCAAGGTCTCACCAGTTATCTTGTTGCTACACATTTGAATTTCTCATTAATGATACACTGTAGTTAGAACACAAGCAATTTTACAGGTTTCTACTAGAAGCAAACCAGCTACATGAATGCCACAAATACAGAGCAGCATGGTATAAAGCAAACATTAACTGATCTTCTTACAACACATTAAATGATGAGTTGAAATAACCTTTCACTATTCACTTTATGTACAATTTTACTAGCTGCTTTGAAACCTGGCTTTAATTTTTCAAATTTAAAACTAATGTATATAGTTTTAAAATAGACAAATAATTTTATTCTTCAAAATGATTGTGAAAAATTATTCACAAAAAAGAAATATACCATTTATTTCATGCAAAAGTAAAGCTGAATAAAAGATTCATAATAAGGTTTCTTCAGCACTACTAAGATTCAGTACCAAGAACATTATATGTATATGAGAAATTAATATTATAATGATGATGAAAATTTTGCAAGGCTAGAGGAGAACTGTCTTTGGCTTTTTTAGGATAATGACCAAAACAACTAACACTGTGAGATTAGTGTAATGTCTGTTAACTGTGTACGTTTTCCAGCTGGTTTGTCTTTTGTAAAATGAAAAACCTGAGTGTTCAGAAGGAAAAACTCTGCAATCCCAAATGAGAGTGTCAAACTCATTTTCAGTTGAAAAGTCCTTAGGGAAAGCTCAGCAGCATTACCAAAGATACACAGCTGTCCTGTTACTTTGCAAAATGCACATCACTGTGATGTTTATTTTCAAATGTTTATTCTACCTATTGTGGTATTTAACCTTTTGCAATACTGGAAATATGAAAGAAACCTGGTTGAAAATTCTGTTCTCAAATTTTTTAATTTTCAAAATTATTAAAATCTTTCTGAATTAAAAAAAATTAAATATGTATGTAGGTATATGTAAGTGTTCTATTTAATTAATTATAGTATTATTATTTAGGCCTCCAAGGAGTCAAAAGCCTCATCAGGGGAGATCCTTCCTAGGAATTATACCACTCCTTAAACTCATTGACCGTTCTCGCTCTCACCATTCCACGGTTCAACCACCCTCAATGCAAAGAAACCACTCCTCACCCTCTTGCTCACAGTTTCCTTTCGTAACTTCCAGGGATGGCCCCTTGTCATCACTCCTTCCTGCTGTTCAACCAAGCAAAAGAACTCCCCAGTGTCAACCCTGTAACCATTTCTCAACAGTTTAAAAGTCTCAATCATATCACCTCTCTTCTTTCTATCTCCACCAAACTCTGCAGTCCACATTCCCTCAGCCGATCCTCATAACTAACATTCTACAGTTCTGAAACTGTCTTTATTATCTGCCTTTGTACCCTTTCCACAATTAATTTATCCCCTTCAAATACTGGGTACCATATCTGAGAACAACAGTCTAAGTGTGGTCTGATCAAGGTCTTATACAACGCAATGATAATTCTTTTATCTCTGCAGGTGGGCGTCCTTCTCATTATTGCAGCAATCCTCTGTGTTACCTTCACCACCTTTGCAATATGTCCCCTAAATTTCAGGTTTCTATCAATCATCAACTCCAAATTTCTTGTCTCCCCTACTTCCTCCAGTATAGCTCCTCCAATAGAGTATGCGGCATCCCATCGATGAATCCCAAACTTCAAGACTTTATATTTTGCTGCATTAAACCAACCCCCCCCCATTCATTTGCCCATCTGTCTAGTTTATTCAAATCCTCTTGCAAGACTACCACATCTGCACTATTACTTATAACCCTTCCCAGCTTCACATCATCAGCAAACAACTGAATATTCCCCTGCAATCCACTGACAATGTTATTCATATAAAGGTTAAACAATATAGGTCCCAGTACTGAGCCCTGTGGAATCCCACTTGTAACCCTCTGCCTCCTTGAAACTGCCCCACCATACACAACTCTCTGATACGTATCGGAGCCAATCCTGAATCCAGGATTGGCTGTCCTGGATCCAGTATGATGTCTGTGCTTATACATTTTTATTTTAAACAGTACATAGATTTAAAATTAAAACTGCCAGAAGTCAATATACAATAGCAGAAAATGCCTATTCAAAAGTAATAAGGAAAACAAGAACAAAATCAAATGGATAGTTTACTAAAATAGAACTCTCTGAACATAATTATGAAAGAACTTGTGTTCCTTTCCACCCCCCCTCCTAATATGTAAATGCATACAAGAAAGCAAAGGAAATCTATCAAAAGTATACCTTCCTAATAGCAAATTAGTTACCGCTTGAAGTGCATTCCAAATATGTACATTAAATAACTAATATGAGTCTTGCACTCGGTCAAGTTCCTAAGGAGTGGAAGGAGGGCAAGATTGTGCCACTTCGTAAAGGAGGTGATCAAACTGTACCAGGAGAAAACTGTACCAGAAGATGTACCAGGAGAAACTTCAGACATCTTGTGTGATTATCTTTTGAAGTGATAGTAATTATTATTATTATTATTCCTGATACCTCCAAGGAGTCCGAAGACTCATCGCATTGTATATTTTAATTATAATTAAAATATACAAATAGTTTCATGTATACACAGTCAGAACCACCGAACTTAAAGAATTCTGCAAATTTGTAGACATCAAATACAAAACAATTTTGTCTCACAGTAGTTCAAGATTTTTAAGCTTATTGCCTGCAATACAAAGAATTTTAGATGTATTTAAGAGTCTAAAGTCATATTTTCTTTCAAGCAAACAATGCCCAAAGATTTTACAAGATTTTTTTTGAAAATCCAGTAAATGAAGTATATCTTCTGTTTTTGCATGGAACTTCACAATTATTTCAAACTATAATTATTATTATTATTCAGGCCTCCATGGAGTCAAAAGACTCATCGTGGGAGGTCCTTTCTAAGAAACACAAGTCTATCAAGACTCATCGAGGGAGATCCCTCCTAAGAAACACAAAGTCTATCATACCACTCCTTAAATGCATTGACTGTTCTTGCTCCCACCACTCCATCAGGCAATGCATTCCATGGTTCAACCACCCTCCATGCAAAGAAACCACTCCTCACCCTCTTTTTCACAGTTTTCTTTCGTAACTTCCAGGGATGGCCCCCTTGTCACAACTCCTTCCCCGCTGTTCAACCAAGCAGAAGAATTCCCCAGTTTCAAACCTGTAACCATCTCTCAACAGTTTAAAAGTTTTATCCACCAAACTCTGCAGTCCACACTCCCTCAGCTGATCCTCATAACTAACATTGTACAGTCCTGAAACCTTTTTTATGAAACCATCATAATGAAGCAAGTAGAATCCAATTCTATAACTGCAACAGAGATGTTTGAAATATTCTAAACTGGAAAATAAACTTAAAGATTTCAAACATAAATTTGTGCCATTTTTGGCAAAACAACAGTTAAGTAAGCTAGTATCAAATGGTGAAATCAATCAGGAAGATTTCTATGAGAACATCAAGTTTTATGAAGTCAGTATAAACTATTTACAGTCCTGGAAGAAGAGTATTGAACAAGCAGAAAATTTAATTGGATATTTTTTAACTTCTGATGTGAATTGAGCTAATTTAGAACAGAGTGTAAATTTTGTCAACACAATAGTACATAATTCAGTAAACACAGATGAATTATTAGATGAAATGAAACAAAGTTCTACAACAACAAAAACAAGAATGGGACAAAAACTTTAAGCATTCAAGATAAATGGTTGTCTTAATTTGAGACCTTCAAGAATGCTAGCATCACCTTTAAAAATATATTCAAGTAAATAGAATTTGCTATGTGTTTACCAGTTACATCAGCTCCAATAGAAAGGATTTTCTCAACTATGAGTAATATTTGGTCACCAGAAAGAGGTCGACTGCAGGTGGCAACAGTAAAGAAACTTTTAAACCTGAAAGTGAATTCCAAATATTCTTGCGGTGATTTTTATGACCATATAAAATCTGACAAACGTTTGTTAAGGAAAATACTATCTAATGAAAAATATACTGGAGTGGAACAAAAACAATATTTTGAGTATTTTGTTGAGTGAGTTCCTTGTTCTATGATTTCCTTTTATTTCTAGATACCAACTTTTGTTTGTCACACAGGGGTGTATAACTTAAGTCTTTCACTTTCTAATCAAAGGGTAGGTGTGTGTGTGTGGGGGGGGGAACCTTGATATCGAGCATTACCATTTTCAAACCAAATAACACAGGTTTATAAACTATGCTATTAGCTGTAGGAAGTTTCATAATAAGCAGAGTTCAACAGAAAACTTCCTGCCAACAAGTTGAACTATTTTTTCTTTAAAGCTAAATAACTTGACAAAACAAAGCATCCTCTTAAATTATGCTTATTATAAAACTTTGAACATGTCAGAGCTGAGATGAAAAAGAATAGAATAATACATCTAGTGAAAGTCACAGGAAATTACTAATTAGGAAATTACAGGAAGAAAGACAGCACTAGAAGTGTTTAATTACTAGAAGTGTTTAATATAAAGTATAAATAATTCTACTGTTCCAAAATGCATTGGATACTTAATGCGCAAGCTAATGAGAAGCATACGAACTGAATGCAATGAACTGAAAAACATTCTTGGAAGTACTAAGTAATACAATGATTTCATGTTCAAAAAAAAAAAAAAATGTAAATTATATTCCTGAAGAGCAAACAAAAAAAAAAACTATCAAAATTAACTGAATGAAATCAGCTAATTCACCAAGCCTATGACAAAATAACTATATGTTCAATACAACTATTTACAATAATTAAAATTATCAGTTAGTGGATAGATGGGAAAAAAAGATTCAGTACGAAAGATGAAAACTTCTAAAAACATGAAGCAGCTTAAGAATACACAAAAATGGCATTTTAAAAGCTGTAGTATAGTACTACTGTATTTTTCACTTAAGTTTTTTAACTTTTTTTATAAAGGGAAACAGTAATCTAATACTGGCTAAAGCAAGTCAAATTCAAGTATAAAAATAGGTTTTGGATGAAAAAAACCTTGATAAATGAATGTACGTGCAGATTTCTCCTACTAATATCCACATACAACCCTGCTTTGGCAACCAAACTAACATCCAATCGCAAGTCAAATATGACATAACCACATCTATTTCAGTATGCTTTGTGTTCACTTGATATTACACAGTACCACCATAAATACTGTTAGAACTTCCACACACACCCCTGTGTCCATAACATTGTGTGAGCCCAGTGGTTCCATTAGTGACACTGTGTGTGCAGCCAATATTCGTGTGTTTATCAGTAGAGAGAGAGAGTTGTTTAGTTGTACGGGTTAACATACAGTGGGGGGGATTATGAGAACTGCATAGCTGTAATAACAGTTCACAAAGTTGGAATGCAGCCAACTGTTAATTTCAACACGCTAAAAACACTTGGGATTAGTAGGATGTTTGTGTATCGGACTATTAACCATTATAGCAATAACAGAAGACATGTGACCACTGAAGAACAGGCCGGCAATGCTGCGTTAGGATGAACCAGCTTGTGAGGGCTGTGAAGGCAGGCACACCGCCATCATAATCCTGTGAGACCACAGAAAGTGATGTGGCGAGAGATGCGCGTTTTGCAAAGAACAATGTCATGTGTACCAACTAATGACCTTGGGGTGAGAGCCTATTGTTCTATTGGACACTTCCTAACACCACAACTTATGCAGCAGAGGGTGATAAAAATCAAAGCCACTTCTCCAGAGGTATGCAAACAACAACACACAGATATCTCTGTGTCTATCCTTTTCACAAACGAGAAGATTTTCACCATTGAAGAGTCATTTTAACTACCAAAATGATTGGGTATACACTCCAGATGGTCACATACATGTGCCATAGCATCCAGAATTCAGTGAGGTCATTACTCACGTCAGTGAAGGTTCGGGGAGGGGGGGGGGGATATATCAGGGAGAATCCAAGTTGCATTTCAGCCAGAAAGATCAAAACCTCCACCCAAGTGTATCAAGACATGGTGTTAGAACCTGTGGTATGGCCACCGAACAACACCTTGTTCCATGGTAGGCAGTGGGCCTTCCAACAGGACAGCCTTTGCACACAATGCGAGGACCACACAACAGTGGTAGAAGGCGAATGTGCCTGACCACATATCACCATTTGATTGGCAATCTGAAAGTCACATCTGAATCTGTTGGAGTTCAAATTATGGTCAGAGCTTGGATGAGTAGCCCATTAGAAACAACACTCCAGCATCACCAGCCTGAAGGTGGATTTGGAGCAAGCAGAGGCAGCATTTCCACTGAATGTTGTGCATGCTGCCATCGATGTGGCCTCAGACTTTGGAAATGCACGAATGCAAAAAGGGAACATTTTGAACATTAAGTTTGCTATATGCACATTACACATGTGATTTTTATATGCTGAAAGCTGTAAATGATTTACTGAAAGATTAAAGATTTATGCATTGTTCGAGTTGTAACGTATTTATGGCTAGACGAGGTATATCTTTCTAAGAATGGAAGAACCCACAAATATTTTGAAGAATACTATGCAAATATTTATTGTAGAAAGGCTTAGACGCAGGTTAAACATGATAATTAATTCTTACGGAATTGACAGAGTACACTAGAAATATAAATTAAATCAACTTTAATATATACTTTCTAATATTTCGGCAACGTCATGCTCCCATCTTCATGGAAACTTAAGATAAAGACACGTGCATGCAAGTACTACATAACAGCAAATGAGAAACGAAGCGAGGAAGCTACTGTATTGCTAAAGTCCTGATGGTGCCCCTCTCTAGCAGGCTATATTAGGTGTTCTTGGCCTTTGGGCTGAAGTTCTCCTGATGTATGTTTCCCAAATTTGGGGCAGTCTCATGCATCCAAATTTGTTAAGGTTTGGCATGTTCCTAAGGGCTGAGGTTGATTCCATGAATAGTCTTTCATATTTGAACTTGTTGTGGTGTATTACTGTGGCTTTCTTCCACCTTATTCTGTGACGAGTATCGAGAGCATGGTCTGCAAGCCCAGAGTGGCTGTACTGGTGAAATCGGATGTAGTCCTGGTGTTCTGAGATTCTGATATTTGCTGTCCTGCCTGTTTGACCAAAGTAGACGAATTTACAGCTACAAGGGACCTGGTATACACCAGGTAGGTCTAGGGGAAGTGGTGGGTCTTTAGTGGAGCAGATAAGGGATGCCAATTTTATATATGGTCTGTAACAAGTGGTCAAGTCATGTTTTTTTTAGGATTTTGTTGATTTTTTCCGAGGTGCCTCGGATGTAGGGAATGATGATGGATTTAGAGTAATCTTTTTTGTGAAGGGGGGGGGGATATCTGGTTTTTAGTATTTTTTGGATTTGGGGGGGGGGGCATTGGCTGAGAAAGTGTAAAGAATGTGATTTAGTTCAGTGGTTAGGGCTTGGTCATTTGAACAGATAGGTTTAGCCCTGTTGAATAGTGTCTTAATAACTCCATATTGTTGTGGGGGGGAGGGATTTTGTTGGTGAATGTATCTGTATGGGTGGGTTTTCTAAAAACTGAGAAAACCAAGGTACAATCAGGTTGGTGGGTGACTAGTGTGTCAAGGAAGGGAAGGCTATTGTTTTCCTCTTTTTCCAAGGTGAACTTGATTCTAGGGTGTTGGTTGTTTAAGTGTGATAAGGAGGAGGAGTGTATCCGGGCCATGTTGCCAAATAGCGAACACATCATCAACGTAGCGAAGCCATATGGTAGGTATTTGTGTGGCAAATTTTAAAGCTTTCTCTTCAAAAGTCTCCATTAAGAAGTTGGCTAAGGGAGGGGAAAGTGGTGAACCCATGGCTGTTCCCTCTATCTGTATGTAGAATTTTTCCTGCCAAACAAAATAGCCTGAGTTCATTGTGAACTGAAATAGGGCTGAGATATCGGGAGGAAATTTAGCTTGGATTAGCTCTAAGTTTCTTCGAGAAGGAACATTTGGGAATAAGGAGGAGACGTCAAAACTGACCTTTATGTCATTATGTTGGAGTGTAAGGTTTTCTACACTGGCTTTGAAGTGGGCTGAGTTTTTTTTATGTGTGATGGTGTGTTGCCAGTATAGTGTAAGAGCGCTTTGGCTAAATATATAACTAGTTTGTAAGTGGGAGAATCAATGCCATCCACTATAGGATGTAATGGCACATTTTCTTTATGTATTTTCGGGAGCCCATATATATACAGTGGGGGTCTCGAGTTATATGGTTTTAGCCTTTTAGTAATCGCCAAAAGTGACCTTCTTAAGGAGCCTATAGAGTTTTCTAATTTGTGAGTTGGTGGGATTGTATTCAATGGGGAATAAGTAGCTCGATCTAACAGTAAAGCCTTAAGCTTACCTGTATAGTCAGTATGATTGAGTACCACAGTGGCATTCCCCTTATCCATTTTGGTGATAACTATTTCTTTGTTTTTCTTCATTTCCTGTAGAGACTTGTATTCATCAATGAATATGTTGGTTTTTGGTGGTTTTGCTTTTGTTTAAACACAAGCTACATCCAATCTAATATTGTTGGCGATGTAGTTTGGAAGGTGGCAAATCCCGCATTCAATCTGGATCATTAACTGGTAGTGTGTAGTGTTCGTTAAGAGCTCCTGATAAGATAAGTGTGATTTTCAGTGTTTTTTGGCGTTTCATTTTATAATTTCATAAAATACGTTAGAAGTAAGTATGGCTCCCGTAAGAAGGAAAATGGTGGCCAGTAATGATGGTTCGCTATCTTTATTCAAGAACAGTAATATAAAGGAGATGATTCAGTATACTATCTGCGAAATGTACGCTTTGCGGAGTGCGGTCAGAGTGTGGTTAGATGAAAATAAAGGAGTGAATGTGTGTAGAAAATGTAAGGAGAATGAGGAATTCAAGTGTATTTCGGGTCATGAGTGTGATCTTTTTGTCAATCTTCAGAATGAAGAAAATAGTGATATGACAAGAAACGGCAAGGTTGTACCATAGAACTCTGAAAGTGTGAATGATAGTATTAATTCAGAGCATATTAATGGTTTTACAGAGAATAAAAAAAAAGATGAGATAGATGCAATGAGTGAGATTGCGTTGTTGAGTGGTGCGATACAAAGGGCAAAACAGCAGCTAGAGCGTATGAGCAAAAGTTGACTGAATGAACCAGCCAATAATAAAAAGTATGATAGGAAAAATAGGCATATGAGTGTGAACATGAACAAAATGAAGGATAGAGTGCTGTATGGAGACTCGTTAGTACAAGGTGTGTTAGTAGAGGATTTGACAAAATCGTACCAACCTGGTGCGACCATAAAGGATGTAACTGAGTCTATTAGAGAGCAAAAGGAAAGGGCGAAAGAAATGATTGTTGTGGCAGGTACGAATGATTTGAAAGGAGATAAAATGAAAATGATAGAAGACCTGAATGAATTGTTTGAGGTAGCAAAAGAAAAGAGTGAGAGAGTTAGAATGATTAGTCTTTTGCCACGGTATGACAGTGAAATGTTTAAAAGGAGGGCCATAATTGCAAATGACTTTATGCGTGGGTTATGTATGATGAGTGGTGTGGAATTTGTGACATGTGGAGCGAGTTCGATGGGCGAAAGGATCTATATAAGATGGATGGCTTGCATTTGAATGGTTACGGTGTAAGGAGACTTGAGAGAGTGTTGCTGAATGTAGTGGATGTGCAAAATCAGGGAAACTAGATTTATTAAGGGGGGGGGAGTAGATATACAGTCCTTAGGGAGGCAGTCGAATGTATGAATGAATATAATATGCCCGAGTGAATAAGGACAACAAATCAGAATGGGATAGTTAATATAAGGCATCAAGGTAGGATTGGGGCTAATGGAGGTCTTAAATTCATGTACATTAATGCTAGGCGTATTAGGAACAAGAAAGAAGAGTTTTTGGCCATGGTTGGCACTTCCAGACCACAGGTTATTGGTATTAGTGAATCATGGCTGACTGTAGATGATATAGCTAGTGGGATTGAATGTGATGGGTATAGTGTGTTCAGGAATGACAGGGAGAATAAAATGGGGGGACGAGTATTGTTGATGATAGCTGATGAGCTGCAGACAAGGAGAATAGAAGTTGAATTGCAGGATAGAGAAAAGAGCACATTTGAGGCCATTTGGTGTGAGATTGTGGCTAGCAGAACTAAATATACAATTGGGTGCTGCTATAGACCAGGTGATGGAAAAGATGGTGGTGACAGTATGCACAAGCAAATAGAAGAAATGGGTGGAAGGAGGGTGATTATTATGGGAGATTTCAACTATGGTCGCATTGATTGGAGTGAGGAGAGGACACACGGGAGGAATGAACTGGATTTTATGCGGTTATTAAGGGATAACTATCTGCGACAGCATGTAATGGAAAATACTAGGGGTCAGAGAGTGCTTGACCTAGTAATTACATCTGAGGATTTGGCTGTAACAAATATGACCACATTGCCACCAATTGGTGAGAGTGAGGTCTTGACTTGGAAGGTAGCTAAGGGTGTGGAATTTACAATTAAGACAAGGTACATGTGGAATTATCAGGCTGGAAAGTATAACAAGCTTAGGAGTTTGATTGGTTCAGTGCCATGGCATGTACAACTGCAAGGACTAGAAGTTGATAGTGCCTGGGAGGCAGTTAAGAAGTGTTTGCATGAAGCAATGGCTGACTGTATACCTAGAGTCCGAATAATAAATCAAGTAGGGATTAAATGGATGAATAACACCATTAAGCTTGAGCTGCAAAAAAAGAAACAACTATGGAGGGAATTTAAGGAGAAAGGTGACCGGCAGGCACATGAACAGTATAAAGTGCAGGCCAGAAGGGTAACGAGTGTGGTAAGAAAAGCAAAAAAGGATTACAAAAGAACATTGGCCATGCAGGCTAAAGAGAATCCTAAACAGTTTTTTTTGATATGTTGCAAGTAAAAGGAAAAATGTATATGGCAGAATTATTTTAAAGAATGCCGATGGTAGGGAGGTAACTGAATCAGTTGATATAGTTGAGTTACTGAGTGAGCACTTTGCAAGAATATATCATCCAGGTGGTGACATTGCAGAAACGAATGAACCAGTAGATTATACAGTAATTGTGGTGAATGAAGTGGAGGTGAGTAGTCTATTGCATAACCTCAATGTCAATACATTTGTGGGATTGGATGGTATACCAGCTTGTGTCATATGAGAAGCAGCTAAAGAATTGTCAGTACCCTTGACTAATTTGTTTAATTTGAGTCTCGGGTCTAGGTTAGTCCCGAGGGGGCGGAATGAGGGGAAAATAGTTCCACTGCATAAAGGTGGTTCCAAGACTGCTGTTGTAAATTACTGACCGATTAGCATATCAGGAATCATTGTCAAGGTCTTAGAGAAATTAGTCAAGAAAAGAATACAGGATTGGATAGATGAAAATGGGATATTGTATGTGAAAAACATTGCATGGTGAAGGGTAGGTCATGCCTCAGTAACTTGCTCACGTTTTATAACACAGTGACAGCTGAACTGGATATGGGTAATGGGTTTACAGTGATACTACTGGACCTTGCCAAGGCCTTTGACAGGTTACCACATGGAACCCTAATCAGTAAACTGGAGCAGATGGGGATGGATATAGGGTTGGTGAGATGGAGAGATACCAGAGAGTGGTTTATTCAGGAGTGGAGTCTAAAAGACGGCTTGTGACTAGTGGTGTGCTGCAGGGCTCTGTTCTTGGACCACTGCTTTTCAATTTGTTCATCAATGATATAGGAAAGGATCTGTGAGGAAGTATTCACTTGTTTGCTGATGATGCAAAGTTGGGCAGAGCAATTGTGAGTGCACAGGTTGTCAAAATTTTACAGGATGATTTGGATAGTTTGGAGGACTGAACTAGGAAAAATGGATGTCAATTTAATGCAGCAAAGTGTAAGGTTATGCACTTTGAGGTGAAAAGAATAGCAGCAGTATATCACATTGGTGGAACGGTACTCCAGGTGATTGATGAGGTCAGGGATTTGGGAGTGTTGGTGGATAGGGAATTGAAGTTTAGGGAGCACATTGCAAAAGTGGCTAAATCAGCTCATCAAATCACCTGGCTTCTGAAAAATACTTTAACATGCAGAGACAAACAAGTTGTTGTTCCTCTGTATCGAGCCTTGATAAGACCCCATCTGGACTACTGTGCCCAGTTATGGGCACCAGGGTTTCTTCGTGATGGGGAGGAAGAGGAGAGGATCCAGAGACGAGTGACCAAGATGATAGAAGGTCTGTGGAATGAACATTATGAGAATAGGTTGAAGATTTGTGGGTTGCAGAAATTGATCGATAGGCAAAAGAGGGGTGATATGATTGAGACATTCAAATTACTGAAGGGTTTCTATAAGATTGATCCAGAAGATATTTTTCAAAATAGGACTGGTGGGGGGGAGGATTAGGGAGTCATGCATGGAAGCTGGACAAGAAATGTGGTTGACAAGGGTGTTAGAGCTAGGTTTTTTACTTGGAGAGTGGTGAATGAGTGGAATAAGCTTCCAGAGTCTGTTGTGGGTGCTACGACCATGAATGAGTTCAAGGCAAGGTATGATAGATACTGTGTGAATGTCGAATAGTTGTTCTTGCCATGATGTTAGGGCCTCCCTCGATGAGTCTGTCGACTCTTGGAGTTTCCCAGAATAATAATAATTCCTCGGCCAATAATTTCCTAGGAACAATGGCAAAGTTGTCACCACGTGACAGAGTGTCGAGTGCTTCAGGCTTCAAGATAACTGAAGAAAGGTTAACTACAGTGTTGGTTTGTAGTTTTGGTTTGGACGTCGAGTTCTTGTTTAATTTATCAAACTTGTTGATATGTCGACTCCATACTCTTTCAGAGTTATTAAGATGCTGTTCAACAGGGCTAAACTTCTTCTTTGAGTGCCATCTCCTATCGGAGGTTGGTGACCACCTTGGCAAATTTTGAGCGATTCTCAGCTATTCTGAGCAGTCTCTCAGAGTTCATACCAGTCCACTGTCTGATATCTGCCAGCCAAGATTTTCTTCGTCTTCCTTGTCCTCTTCTTCCATTTTCTTCTTTTATAATCAATTGAAGTATCTTATATTTTTCATTACGAAGAAGGTGACCAAGATATGCAGTTTTCCTTCTTTTTATTGTATCTAAAAGTTCACGTGATTTCCCAATTTGTTCCAGTACTTCCTGATTGGACGTTTTTGCTGTCCATGGAATTTTTAACATTCGTCTGTATAACCACATCTCAAAGGCTTCAAGTTTTTTTATTGATGTTGTCTTCAAGGTCCAAGTTTCTGCACCGTACAGCAGTACAGACCATACATAGCATTTAACCATGCGTACTCCAAGCTCTAAGTTTAAACTGCGGTTACACAGTGTTGATTTCATCAAGAGAAAATTTTCTCTTGCCATTTCAATTCTAACTTTTATTTCCATTTCTGGATTGCAATCTTCATTTAATCAGCATTCGAGATATTTAAACTTTGCCACTCTTTCTATTTGTTTCCTATTTAAAGAAAGTGCTAAATTAAGAATTGGTTTCTTACTTATGACCATGAATTTAGTTTTGGTGATATTTATTTTTAATCCCATTTTATCACTCTCTGTATTTATTAGTTCCAAAAGATTTTGAAGATCCTGAATATTGTCAGCCAGAAGAGCTGTATCATCGGCATATCGGATGTTACTGATGATTTCACCATTTACACTAATCCCTTCCTTTCTTCCTTCCAAGACTTTTTGAAATATGGCTTCTGAGTAGATGTAAAAAAGAGATGACAACACACATCCTTGCCTTACTCCTCGTTTGATGTTAATGGAGTCTATAATAATGTCATCAACTTGAACAGATGCCTTTTGGTTCCAATATAAGTTTTCAATGATCCTGATGTCTTTACCATCTAATCCAATTCTTTTTAATAGTACAATCATTTAGCATGTTGGACTTTGTCAAATGCTTTCTCGAAGTCGATGAAGCAAATGAATATTACCTTGTTTTGGTCAATACATTTTTGAAATAAGATCTGAGAACAAGAGAGAAAAGGGCCTCTCTTGTTCCTAAGCCGTTTCTAAAGCCGAATTGGGTATCACTGATGGTCACATTTTCTGTATATTCTTTTTTGAATTATTTTCAGAAACATTTTGAGAACGTGACTCATTAGGCTGATCATTCTATAGTCATTACAAGTTTTCGCATTTACTTTTTTAGGTAGCATGATAAAAGTCGACTGTAACCAGTCTTGAGGGATTATGTCTGTATCGTAGATCTTATTAAATAGCTTTACTAATATGTTAATGTTGTCACCTTCTAATAACTTTACTATTTCTGCTGGTATTCTATCTGGTCCTAGGGCTTTACCATTTTTAGCTGAGTTTAATGCACATTATGCCTCTGATTTTAGACTGCATGGACCTTCCATATGTTCATAAGTATTTTCTGGGTTCTGTCTGTTATCAGTAAAGAGTTCTTCTATATATTTCACCCATTCTTGTATTTTGTCATCCTTTTTGAATATAATTTCTCCCTTTTTGTTTCGAGGGATACAGAATTGTTTTTTCTTATATATACCTGAGGTCTCTTTCATCTTTTTGTGTAGATTAAAATTGTCTTGTTTTTCCTGTAGAATTTCTATTTCTTTACATTTTTCATTCATTCAGATTTCTTTTGCTTTTTTGATCTTGTGTTTAATAATTTTCTGAACCTCTGTATATTTTGTTGGATTATGATTTTTATATGATCTGCGTTGATCCATGAGAGAAAGAATTTCATCAGTCATCCAATCTTTCTAAACTAACCTGTTCAAATGAACAGATTAGTTCATTTGAACAGATTAGGGCTAAACTAATCTGTTCAAATGACAAAGCCCTAATCACTGAACTAAATCACTTCCTTAAAACTTTCTCAGCCAATGGCTACCCCCACCAAAAAAACCTAAAAAATATACTAAAACCAGATATCCACAACCCACCTCCCCCCTTTCACAAAAAAGATTAATCTAAATCCATCACCATTCTCTACATCCAAGGCACCTTGAAAAAAATCAACAAAATCCTAAAAAAAAATGACTTGACCACTTGTTACAGACCACATAGAAAATTGGCATCCCTTATCTGCTCCACTAAAGACCAACCACTTTCCCTAGAACCACCTGGTGTATGTTAGATCCCTTGCAGCTGTAAATTGTCCTACTTTGGCCAAACAGGCAGGACAGCAAATATCAGAATCTCAGAACACAAGGACTACATCCGATTTCACCAGTACAGCCACTCTGGGTTTGCAGACCATGCTCTGGATACTCGTCACAGAATAGGGTGGAAGAAAACCACAGTAATACATTGCAGCAAGTTCTTCAAATATGAAAGACTATTCATGAATCAGGCTCAGCCGTTAGCAACGTGCCAAACCTCAAAACATGGCCAGGATATACTCCTCTCTTTCTTAACACACTTAAACAACCAACATCCTAGAATAAAGTTCGCCCTGGAAAAAGAGAAAAACAATAGCCTCCACATCCTAGACACACCAGTCACCTGCCAACCTGATGGAACCTTGGATTTCTCAATTTATAGAAAACCCACCCATACAGGCAGATACATTCACCAACAATCCCACTCACCCCCCCCCCACTTCACAACAATATGGAGTTATTAAGACACTATTCAATAGGATAAAACTAATCTGCTCAAATGACCAAGCCTAACTACTGAACTAAATCACATCCTTAACACTTTCTCAGCCAGTGGCTACCCTCCCCAAAATATCAAAAAAATACCGACACCAGTTATCCAACCCCCCCCCTTCTTCACGAAAAACATTACTCTAAATCCATCACCATTCCATACATCTGAGGCACCTCAGAAAAAAAATCAACAAAATCCTAAAAAAACATGACTTGACCTCTTGTTACAGACCATATAGAAAATTGGCATCCCTTTTCCACTCCACTAAAGACCAACCACTTCCCCTAGACCTACCTGGTGTATACCAGATCCCTTGCAGCTGTAAATTGTCCTACTTTGGCCAAACAGGCAGGACAGTAAATATCAGAATCTCAGAACACAAGGACTACATCCGATTTCACCAGTACAGCCACTATGGGCTTGCAGCTAATGCTCTGGATACTCGCCACAGAATAAGGTGGAAGAAAGCCACAGTAATACATCGCAGCAAGTTCTTCAAATATGAAAGACTATTCATGAATCAGGCTCAGCCATTAGCAACGTGCCAAACCTTAATACATGACCAGGATATACTCCTCTCCTTCTTAACACACTTAAACAACCAACATCCTAGAATAAAGTTCACCCTGGAAAAAGAGAAAAACAATAGCCTCCGCTTCCTAGACACACTAGTCACCTGCCAACCTGATGGAACCTTGGATTTCTCAATTTATAGAAAACCCACCCATACAGGCAGATACATTCACCAACAATCCCACTCACCCTCCCCTTCACAACAATATGGAGTTATTAAGACACTATTCAACAGGGTAAAACTAATCTGCTCAAATGACCAAGCCTAACTACTGAACTAAATCACATCCTTAACACTTTCTCAGCCAGTGGCTACCCTCCCCAAAATATCAAAAAAATACTGAAACCAGTTATCGAAACACCCCCCCCCCTTCTTCACAAAAAACATTACTCTAAATCCATCACCATTCCATACATCTGAGGCACCTCGGAAAAAAAATCAACAAAATCCTAAAAAAACATGACTTGACCTCTTGTTACAGACTATACAGAAAATTGGCATCCCTTTTCCGCTCCACTAAAGACCAGCCACTTCCCATAGACCTACTTGGTGTATACCAGATCACTTGCAGCTGTAAATTGTCCTACTTTGGCCAAACAGGCAGGACAGCAAATATCAGAATCAGAACACAAGGACTACATCCAATTTCACCAGTACAGCCACTATGGGCTTGCAGACCATGCTCTGGATACTCGCCACAGAATAAGGTGGAAGAAAGCCACAGTAGTACACCACAACAAGTTCAAATATGAAAGACTATTCATGGAGTCAGCCTCAGCTCTTAGGAACATGCCAAACCTTAACAAATTTGGATGCATGAGACTACCCAAAATTTGGGAAACATACATCAGAAGAACTTCAGCCCAAAGGCCAAGAACACCTAATATAGCCTGCCAGGGGGCACCATCAGGACTTTAGGAAAACGGTAGCTTCCTCACTTCGTTTTTCATTTGCTGTTATGTAATACTTGTGTGCACGTGTCTTTATCTTAAGTTTCCATGAAGATGGCAATGTGACGTTGCCGAAATATCGGAAAGTATATATTAAAGTTGATTTAATTTATATTTCTAATGTATGCTGTCAATTCCTTAAGTATTAATTACTATGTAAATATGAAAAATATAAAGGAGTAACGTGGAGGCAATTTTGGGAAAGAAATGTTCCAGCCAAACAGCTGTGATTTAACAAAAGATCTACCATTTTGAGTTGTCTTGGCAAAGAAACATTAACCACCTTACTGGCAATTATGGATCAAATACGCATCCTGATACGCTTCATATCCATCATATATTTCAATGTAATATCAATGGTATTACAATTTTAATATGCACTTCGCATCCATGATAATCTTGACATCTATATACGTTCTTGTCCAGTAGCATGGTTAATAAACATTCATGGAGTAAGACTCATTGCAGGAGGTCTTACTTTTATAAAGGTCTTACTTTTATAAAGGCATAGTTCATAGTGAAAGCATAGTTCATTCTATAAACAAGAACAATGTTAATTAGAAGTGCTAACAAGATTAAATGAATCTTTATAAGAAAAGACCTGCATTTTGGCTAAATAACTGGATCATCCATTATGACAATGCCCCTGCACATGATGCAACAGTTATCTGCAAGTTTCAGGCTAAAAAAAAATCAATCAGAAAACTGGACCTTCCTTCATATTCAACAAACTTAGCCCCTTGAGACTTTTGACTGTTCTCAAACTGAACAGCCAAAAGTTCAGATTTTCTGATGCCAAATATCATGTGGAGATGATAATAAAAAGCATTCCAGAAGATGAATTCCATAAACATTTTGAACAATGGCAGAATTCTCTTAAGTGCACTGCTGCAGAAGGGGATTACTTCAAAGATGATAGTAGCCATTGATCTACAGGTATACACAAATATTTGTCAAACCCTGTGTCTATTAGACTAACTTTTAAACTTATTCACACTGCTACTATTCACAACTTACACTGACAATGTATTCCATTCACCCAACACATGAGATATATTACTCCTCACTTCCTTTTTTGCCATACTTACACAACTTTACAGACAAAAAATACTAGCTGTAGTGGTGGTGGGCAACAGATGGCGCTGATGTAGATGATTGGTAGAAGAGGATCGGTGTAGTGGTGGAGACGTAATAATAACTTCCAGGGATGACCTTTCATTCTCTCTGCTCTTGCTCACCCTTCTGTGTACAATACCATTATTAATTCTTTAAAATCCCCTTAACTAAGCACCTCTATCATACTGCCCATTCCACTAAATTCCACAATTTGCATTTTGTCAACCCTCTTCCAATAGCCATCCAACATCCCAGAGTTCTGATACTTCCAATAGCCTTCCAACATCTCAGAGTTCTGATACTTTCTTAGTTACTCCTCTCTAGACACTCTCAGGTTCCTCATCACAATGGAAACCAAGTGATCCATATCTGGTCTGATCAATAGCTTAGTGATAAAAGACCCCACCTCTCTCACCATGTGTTATCATTTCTGCAGTCTTTGCAACTGTTGCAAAATGTATCCTCTGAACTTCAGGCTTGTCAACCATCAGCCCAGATTTCAAATATTATCAATTTCCTGGATCAAACTGTCATCTCAGTACCAATTGCTTATTAACATTAGAACTGCAACTCGATTCGTTTGATAAAGTTAAAATCCTATATAAAGTTTACTGAAAGTTGAAACTGCATACTAACAGAACTCTGGAGTATGCTGTATGCTGGATACCCTTCTTTTGTGAGATACCCCCCCCCCACACACACACACCAACTTGCTAGGTATCGTTCAGACAACCACTCTTAATATTATGTAAAAAAACACAATCAAATGATCCATTTTCCAGGATCAATCCAGAAAGAAAGCAAAATTTTTATTTTCTTTATTACTTTAGTATATATTAAATTACTTTAATAGTATAAAAGACTGTGTTCAAACCAGTTTTAACTTATGGATCTGAGAACTGGGTCAGAAGTAAAACACTTGACCAAAGATTAGAGACCGCAGATATGAGAGTCCTGGGAAAGATTAGAGGCGTGAACAGATGGCATCAATGGCAATATCATATTAAAAACGAGGATATTAGGAAAGAACTTCACATTGTCAGCATCCAGGAATGCGTTAGCAGAGCAAATCTCAGGTGGTATGGTCACTTAAATAAAATGGGAGAAAAAAGATTAGCAAAACAAGTGTTCTCTGCCAGGTTGGCAGGAAAACGACCCAGAGGAAGACCAAGATATAGGTGGATTGATATGGTACAAAGTGCCTTAGACGATAGAAATATCTTCTTCTTCTTTCACTCTGCCTTATCCCATGTTAAACGGGGTCGGCGCACCAATCTTTAACCTTCCTCTTCCAAGTTCTCCAGTCCAGAGCATCCTTCAGACTCCATCCTTTCTCCCTAAGATCCTCTGTCATCTTATCCCTCCACCTGAGCTTGGGCCTGCCTCTTTTCCTCCTTCCCTCCAAATCCATATACTCCACTCGTTTACCAACATACTCCTCACTCTTCCTCTCAACATGTCCAAACCACCTCAGCCTACTTTCTTGTATCTTCTTGCCAAATGGTCCCACCTTAACTGTCCCTCTGATGTAGTCATTCCTTATCCTGTCCTTCTTTGTCACACCACTCATCCATCTCAACATCCGCATCTCTGCTACCTCCATCTTCCTCTCCTGTGCCTTGGTTATAGGCCACGTCTTCGCACCATGGAGCATCGCCGACCTCACCACCATCTTATAGAGCTTTCCTTTCTTCATACAACTCACTCTCTTGTCGCACAGGACCCCGCTCATCTTCCTCCAATTCATCCAACCGCATGTTATTCGGTGCTGTATTTCCTCATCCAGGTCACCATTCCTCTCGACAACCGACCCAAGGTACTTGAATTTCTTCCTTGAAATTAGCCTTTCACCTTGGAATCGTATGACGATATCCTCGTCACTCCCCGTTGATATATATTCAGTCTTCACCCGGTTAATTCTCATGCCGCTCTCCTCCAATGCCTTTCTCCACTCTTCCAGGGTATTTTCAAGCTTCTCTCGGGATGATTCGCATAGAACAATGTCATCAGCAAACAGCATGCTCCATGGTGCCTCCTTCTTGACATCCTCCACTAGTATATCCATGACCAGGTCAAAGAGTTAGGGGCTCAGAGCTGACCCTTGGTGTAGCCCTACGACAATAGGGAACCCTTCTGTCATGCCGACACTAGACCTGACCTGAGTTTCTGTTCCCTCATACATCTCCTTCACCAACCTCACGTACTTCTCCGACACTCCCATCTTCCTCATACACCTCCATACCTCCTGCCTGGCCACTCTGTCGTATGTCTTTTCCAGGTCTATAAACACCATGTGCAGATCCACTTGCATCTCTCTATTTCTCCATCAATCACCTTAGCGCAAATATTGCATCCGTTGTCCCTCTTCCTGGCATAAATCCAAACTGCTCCTCACCAATTTTCATTTCCTGCCGTAACCTTGCTTCAATTACTCTTTCCCATATTTTTAATGTGTGTGACATCAGCTTGATTCCTCTATAGTTGCCACAGTCTTGAACATCTCCTCTTCCTTTGTAGATTGGGACGAGAATACTTTTCCTCCATTCCTCTGGTATCTTTTCCTGTTGGGCTATTTTACACATCAGATCCCATAACATATCCACGCCCTCACTGCCCAAACTTTTCCACACTTCCCCAGGTATCTGGTCTGCTCCCACAGCCTTTCCATTCTTCATTTTTCTCAGTACCCAAACCACTTCCTCTCTACTTATGTCTTGCACCAGTCTCATATTTACCTTTCCATCCTCGCACCTCTCTCTTGGATTCTCCTCATTTAGTAGTTTTCGGAAATATTCTTTCCATCTTCCTCTGATTTTGTCCTTGTCTTGTAATACTACTCCTGAGGCATCCTTTATCTGCTTGACTGATGTTATGTCTTTCGAGGCCTTATCTCTGGCTTTCGCTATTCTCAACAACTGAGCTTCGCCACCGTTTCTCTCCAGTTCTTCATAAACCTCATCAACTGCCCTCGCTTTTGCCCTTGCCACAGCTCTCTTTGCATTTTTCTTTGCAATCTATATGACTCCTTGTCAGCTCTAGTTCCAGTCATGTCCCATTTTTTCTTTGCCTCTTTCTTTTCCTTGATCTCCAACTGCACCTCCTCATTCCACCACCATGCCTCCTTATCCTCAGGTGGTCCCTTTCCTGATGTTATACCAAGCACCTCTTCTCCAATTTTTCTAATATTCTGACTATTAACGTCCCACCATTCTTCCACATCCTCTGGTAACTTCATTTCTTTCAATACCTCTTCTTTAAACTTATTCCTTGGTCCTTCCTCTTCCAATTTCCACCACTTTATTCTCCTCTGTACCCACCACTTCCGTCTATTCTTCTTTTCCCCTTTTATATCACAGTCTACCATAACCAACCTGTGCTGTGCTGCTACACTTTCTCCATTAATCACTTTACAGTTTTTCACCTCCTTCAGATGTTTCCTACGGCACATAACATAGTCAATCTGACTCATTCTATCCCCGCTCTTATAGGTTATCAGATGCCCAACGATAGAAATATAAGATCTGATAATGTTGGAGTCTTGACAAGTAACAGACTGATTTGGAGGAAAATTGTAGATAGGAAGTTAGTAATGATGTAATTTTTTCATGTAGTACTATCATATCCTGTACACCCGTTGAGGGTACATGGCAGGAATTTGATGATGATGATTATTACTTTAATTATACATGTAGTATGATGCTTAATCATGATTTCAGCAAGCTTTATTTAATGAATTAATTTATTACTACTACTACTGCTACTACCATGACATGAATTAACAAACTTACACGACATCAATGGATTCACTTGTGTGAGGTCTCTCAGCAAGCAATACGATTCATTCACACATCCTAGCATTTGCAACCATTCTGGCAATGTGTTACACTCACCCATGTAAAAAATTACTCCTGACTCCCTGTTTCACTACACCTTTACAAAACTTCCAGGGATAGGCTTTCATTCTCTGCCCTTCAAATCCTCACTCTCCAATTTAAACATTTTTATCATCTTTTTTCTAAGCAATCCAACTCAGCAATAATAAACTGAACAAAAATAAACTCAGCAATCCAACATTTTCTCAATTGCTTCCAATAATTAACTTTCCAGAATCTCATACTGTCTTAGTCACTCATCTCTGGCACGCTCTCCATATACACATCACAAATGGCAACTAAGTAACCAAATTTGGAAAAACAATCCACATGGTCTGACCAACACCTTATACTGTGACACCACCTTCTTATTGCTACTTGTCAGAGTGCATAATTGGGGTAATGGTTGCATACTGTCAACCATTACCCCAAGAATCCTAAATCTCATCCACCTCCTGATGAACAGTTCCAAAGTTTAACACCCTGCACTTAGCAACATTAATATTACAACTCCATCCATTCATCCAAATTCAAACTAAAATCTACTCAAATATTCCTGAAAAGAGTTCACATCAGCATCACTCCTTATAACTCATTCCAAATCTGCATTATTAGCAAACAACCAAATTTCCTGTCATTCCACATAAAATATCCTTAACAAATAAATGAAACAGTAAAGGGATCAAGAATAGAATCCTGCACCATTAGTTGTTATTCTGTAAGATCAAAAGATTATATGGTAGGCTACAGGAAACAGATGAAGCTAAGGATGTCAAACTGATGGTAGACAGGAATTTGAAGCTCACAAAGCATACTACAAACATGAGCAAAAAAGAATCACTTGGATGCTGAAGAACAACAAACAGAGAAAGAAAAACGAGTTATTATTCCTCTTTACAAGGCCTGGATACAGTCCTAGAATACTATGCACAGATGTAGTCATCTGGATTTCTTGGGGATGTGGAAGTGGTGGAGTGGATTAAGAGGGAACTCACCAAAATGATGACTGTCTGTGGAGTGCTCCCTATTAGTAGTTAAAAGTTTAGTTGAGAGGCAGAAGAGAATATATGACAGAAACCTAAGCTACTTAAGGATTCTATAAAGTAGATGACAAAAAATGCTCTATAACATCACAGATCAGGAGAAAATAAGGCATCACTGGAAGTTATGAAAGAGGTATGATCAGCAAGAGCATGGAGACTAGAAATGTTTGCTTGAAGAGTAGCGAATAAGTAAAAAAAGGATGCCAAATGCAATCATGATTGTTTTGTCAGTGCAGAATTTAAGGAGAGATATTGCGAGTTTGTGTGAATAATGACTAGTGTAGGCCTCCTCCAATAAGTCTTCGGACTCTATACAAGTTCCCATATAACAATAACATAAAATGCCTTGTAAACTCTACCACTATGAAAAGTATCAAGAATAACAAAAATGAAATTCAGCACAGTTTTGTGGAAGCTTACTTTAATAATAAAAGCAGAGAATACTAAACAGCAGATCTGCTACTGAGACACTGCTCTTAAGTGATGGTTAGGTTATTAATCCTCACATTTACAAATAAATGTTTTATTATTCAATTATCTTTAAAAGCTATTACATTTTTTCCCCCATAAAACTACATGACTGACTATCCTATAGTAATCAATACTGGCTTTATTCAAAAAAATTTTGACCATAAATGAACCTTTTGATAATTTATTAGAATCTCTCAAATCTTGAAGTATTACCTAGTTTGTATATATGAATCTCAAATAACAATTAGCAGTTCATGTTCTCAGAATGATGGCATTCATCTATGAACATGAATTTTGTGAATGACATGATGATGATCATTATGAAAAATCACCTAGAAGATTATTCCTTAC
Organism: Typopeltis vanoorti; assembly: GCF_054136105.1. Lineage (NCBI taxonomy): Eukaryota > Metazoa > Arthropoda > Arachnida > Uropygi > Thelyphonidae > Typopeltis > Typopeltis vanoorti. The sequence continues at coordinate 122,368,703 of NC_143554.1, forward strand.
ATCTGACAGGTAGGTCATTTGTTTGTGGACAAAAATGTAAACTGTAAAACTTTAGCATAGAGCCTAAAGATTCTGCAATGCCTTTGCTCTAATTATTATGCTATTTAATTCTCTCAAAAGGTATGGTAGTAAAGAACTCAATCTTATCTTTGTAATGCAAACTATTTTTTTATATATATACTTATCCCATCCATACACCACAGGTAGAAGAACCTGAAACACTTCGGTGCCATGTGTGGAGTGTAGGAGAGGACTGAGAAAGAAGAAGCCTATTGCCATTTTTTGAAGAGTTGGAAATCATAGTTGTTGGGAAACACTTCACAAAGATGGCTGTTACAGAGCAACTGAGCTACTTTGTAACATCTAAGCAGCTGCTCTTGTTTTAACAGGCCCAACAAAAAACAGAGAAATTATGGCTGCCAGTTCATTCAAGCAGTGACCATTATAGTACTACCTATAGACAAGACACATAGCTGAAATAGCAGACAGAGGTTGAAGCGAGAGTGAAGGGATTGTATGAGTCAAATTTCATATGAGTCAATGGGACAGCACTGAGAATTCTTAGTTTAAGTGCATCACCCCAAACATGCAAACTTAAAAAGAGGCAGACTTAGGTTTTGTATAGAGTAAGCATCTGGGTGGATGAAAACTAGCAAACCTGAGTGGAAAATAATGCTTAGTTTCTTAGAGGAAGGGAAATCTACTGATTGATGTATTTATGCTAGTCTATTTATGTATTACTGAGGTTAAGAAATTGTGAAATGAGGTTCCCCTATGTGAGAGTAAAGGCAAGACTACATTTTTCATCACATTGAAGGTGACGATTGTAATCTGATATACTGTTTTGGCTACCTTTGCAATATGCTCTCTAAAATTCAATTCCCTGTCCAAATCATCCCCAAGTCCCTGGGCTCAGTTTCCTGCAGTTCAGTTCCATTGATATAGTACACAGCTTGTAATCTCTTCTTCCCGATCACCTTACACTTGGCCACATTAAACTGGCAGCCATTTACCTTTGCCTATATTGCCAGTCTCTTTAAGTCATCTGCAGGATCTCTACATCACCTTCACCTACTATCGCTCTTCCTAATTTTGCATCATCAGCAAAGAACTGAATATTTCCCATCAAATCATTTTCTATATTACTGATGCACAAATTAAACAACAGAGTACCATCTACTGAGCCCGTGCTACACCACTAGCAACCTACCTTCTGAATTCAACTCCTCCAATAAATCACTCTTTGATATCTGTCCATCAGCCACCCTCTAATCAAAATTCCTAGATTCATATCCATCCCCATTTGCTCCAATTTGTGCAGAGTTTGAAGTGGAATCCTATCGAATGCCTTTGTAAAGTCCAGCAGTATCACTGAGTAGCCAGTTCCTTTATCCACCTCCACTGTCACTTTATTATAACAAGTAAGCAAATTACTAAGGCAAGAAGCCCTATCCTTCCCAAAACTATGTTGCCCTTTGTAGAGTATCATATTCTTATCCACCCAGTCTTGAATTCTGGCTTTTACCAATTTCTCTAATACCTTAACCACCACTCCTGAGATAATAATTGGTCTTTAATTTGCTACTTCTGTTTTGCCCTATTTTCACTCCATTAGTACCTTCCAAGTGCTGAGGTTTAAATTAAATATCATTGATGCAATGAGAATGTCTCCTATATTATGAGAATGTTGCACATTCTCATAATATATGAGCCAATTAAGTAGCAATATCCTAAGCACCTCCAATATTCAACCTGGGTGCCAGAGTTTCTTGGTAATGAGGAAGAGGTGGAGAGGATCCAGAAACAAGTGACCAAGATGGTAGTAGGTCTATGAAATGAAGCTTACAAGAACAGGTTGAAAATTTATCCACAAATCTTCAACCTGTTCAGAAACTGGTTGATATGCATAAAAGAGGTGAAATAAGTGAGACATACAAATTACTGAGGGAGTTTTTACAAGATTAATTCAGAGGAAACTTTTTAGAATAGGTCTGGTAGTGGGAGAACTAGGGGGGAGAGGCATTCATGGAAATTGAGTAAAAATGTAGTTGGCAAGGGTGTTAGAACTAGGTTTTTTTGCTTGGAGAGTAGTGAATGAGTGGAATAGGTTGCCAGAGTATGTTGTGAGTGCCATAACTGTGAATGAGTTCAAAGCAAAATATCAAACCATAAACAACCAAAACATACTGACAGGAAGCAGTTTGGTAATTAGTAAGCAGAGTGGTGGAAGTTTTTCCACTTGGTTCTACTATAAATTAAAGATGCCAAGAAATTATATTCTTGGATTAATCCTTTATCCAAGTGGAAGCAAACAAAGTTTCCACCTCAAGTATTTTTGGGATAAGGCAACACATATATAGAGGCTAATAACTTCACATCACTTGCCTTAGTATCCCATAATGTAAAGCACCTATCCTTATGGATATGTATAATGCTATGCATTATGGAAGGGTCACTACTCAGACTGGTTTCGACCTTTATTGAGGTCTCATGTGGAAGCCTAACCCATAAGTGATACCAAGGTTTAAGTAATACAGAAGCCAATTTTCCATATATGAGTAGTTCAAAGGTGTCACCAGAGTATTTTAATAATAAGGTGTGACACCTTTTGACTACTTGTATATGGAAATATGACCTCTACATTACTTCAACCTTTGTATCACTTCAGGGTCTGGCTCCATTGATGAGATTTCAATAAAGGTCAAAACAGGTATGGGTAGTGATCTTCCCATAATGCATAGCATTATACATGTCTGTAAGGATATCTGCTTTGCATTATAGGATGCTAAGGCAAGTGATGTGAAGTCATTAGCCTCTATATACGAGTTGCCCTGTCCTGAAAATACTTCAGGTGCAAACTTGTGTTTGCTTACACTTGGATAAAGGATTAAACCAAGAATAGAATATAATCTCTTGGCATCTTGAATTTATAGCAAGTGACTGATTGGAGCTTGGAAGAAGTACAGATAAAGACCTGGCCAAATTCAACCAACAAATAAAGCAATGTAAAACACAGGGAGAATTTGCAACAGAAAAGAATCACTAAGCATCTCAGCAAAGAAACTCTTGAACTGCTATGTAAAAGAAGAGTTAAAAGGCCACACTGATTTAGAATATATATAATGATTAGCAAGTTACTGAGAATAAAGAGATACAAAGATTACACCAAATTTAGAATAAATAAACTACAAGTGGCAGCAGAAAAAACAAAAGAAGCCTAAAAAGATAGAAATGGAATTAAAGATTAAACAAAAAATAATACCAGCTCTATTAGATGAACAGAATATCAAGAAAACAGAAGCGAAATGGAAATATCCTCCAGAAATAGTACAGTAAGATCTATTCACGCAAAATATCAATCCGGTCAAGTTAATTGAGTATAAAGAAGCACCAGAAATACCATCAGAAGAGGTAGATAGGGCCAGGGACAGATGAAATAAGAATAGAAGATAGCAAGGCAGGAGAATATAATCTTTATAAGGTAGAACACACCCTAGGAATGGAAATCATCTAAAACCATCCTCATCCATATAAAAGGAGAAAAAGAAAATACATCTCCTGTCCCACCTCTATTAATATTCACAAGAACCATACTAAATAGAATAAACAAAAAAACACTATGAAAATAGCAGCAAAAAAGTAAGCAAGATTTAAGAAAGGTTTCTCCACAGTTAATCATATATGTTCAATCATTTAACAACTTAAACCACCAAGATAAAAGTTTAATAAGGACACAAATAGTTTCGTTGGTAAGCCAACAATGAAACTAGTTGTGTGTGTGTATATATATATATATATATATATACACACACACACAAAACACAATGTATATATATATATACATTGTGTGTTGTGTGTGTGTGTGTGTGTGTGTGTATATATATATATATATATATATATATATATATATATATATATATATATACACATTGTGTGTTGTGTGTGAATATATATATATACACACACACACACACAACTAGTTTATATATATACACAAATATACAAAAAAAAAAATATATATATATATATATATATATATATATATGCACACACACCACACACACACACACACACACATATATACAGGGTGTTCGGGATAAATTTGACAGTTTCGTAAGGAAAAAGAAAATCTTCTTTGTATCTATTAAATTTAATGAATTGACAAAAAAACATTACAGGCAGAGTTAATTACAATACTATCAACAAGATTTACTCAAAATAACCACCATTAGCATCGATCACAGCTTCAATTATGCTTCGGAACCTCGAACAAGCTGATGCTACAGTCTCCCTGGGAAGGGCCGCAAAAACTGTTTTAATTTTATCCATTAACTGGGCTTTTGTATTACTGGAAGTGCGATTGGTGTCTTTTTCAACTGCGCCCCATACAAAATAATCCATGGGGTTAAGGTCTGGGGAGTTTGGAGGCCAAACATTTGGACTGGTGAAGTCGTAGAAATTTTCAGACAACCATTTTTGACTTTTCCCAGAGGTGTGGCAAGGGGCCGAATCCTGCTGCCATACATACGGCCTACCATTGGCTACCCTTGTTATCCAGGGCTTGACTACAGTTAGCAACTCCACGAACAAAGCCCGAATTCCAATGCCAGGGTTCTTCAACACCTGTTCCTGCAGATTTGCGAGGAATTCTGCTGTACGAACGCAATCAGATCGTCTGCTAGGGATCTTTCTTCTTGCTACATCCTCGTAGTCACCATTGCAAGTCTCTAGTTCATGCCTGATTGTTTTTACTGTATTCAGGGAGCATTGGACAGCAGTCGTAATATCCTTATTTTGATGGCGGGCACGAATCATCATGATACAAGTTATTCTCTTCCATGATTCAGGTGGGTTCCAGCTATCCATCCTTTCTGACATCTTGTATATGAATGAAGAAGGGTCCAAACTTTTAAATGAAGAGAAGTGTGTGTTAATACATGTAACTTACGGAAAAATATAATTAATTATAAATATGTCAAATTTATCCCGAACACCCTGTATATATACAATAAAAAATTAACTGAAAAATGAAGAGAGTATCACCCTCCACTTTATATTTATCAATTAAAAAAAACATTCGACTGTGTGTGTTCTTTTTTAGATTGTAATATTGTACAGTGTGAATTACAAATACAATATGTACGTGCATGTACTATTTACAATGTGACATTGTGTTCTTTTGAAAGCGACAGTTTTCTATAAACAAAAAATGCTACATCTCCTAAATGTATCTTTAAACATAAAATAAAAATCTTGATATTAAAAAAAAAGATATAACTTTTTTTTTTTTAATTACTTGCGTCTCGCTCAGGTTAAAAATCAGATAACGCGATCATTTTGATATACAGATTCGATCCTCAGAACTACGGCTCCGCTGTTTGTGGAATGTATTCCATACAAATAGCAATTTCACGCTCCAAAGAGAGCCTGGAATTCTCAACGTGTCTTAGGTCTTACTGATGTCTAGGCAACGAATTATTTGTTTTCAAATATTCCATATCATAAGATAATTTTACGTATGCAATAACATATCTACCCGCAAGATTATTTTATTAATTTTTCAATCGCATTTTATAAACAGCCAGATATAATTACTTGATATTAATCTATCTGGGATTCTTCATTTGCAAAAATTCATCCAGCTACTCTTTTATCGACTTTTATCTATTATGTCATTTAAATTTCTTCATCTAGCGGAAAGGCGTGGAAGGAGAAAATAAATTTGCCGGTTCCTAACCCTAACTTCTGCGAGTTCTCATTTTGAATGTCGTACGCGTATCGACCAATATGGACTTGTTACAATAATTAACATGCTTTATATGTAATAAACTACTCACAGTTCCGTTTCCTAATACGTCGATCTATTTGTTTCAGATGACGTACAATGTAACCCTACCTAAATATTCCACGGACTAGATATCAAAATCATAAACATGTCTGCCTTTCTATATCTACACCTTGATATGAGCGATAGTAAACGACACAAAGTTCACACCCACCAACAGAACAGTTCCTAACTCCGCAAACTTAAATTCTGTCTGATCTCATAGCACCTGTCGCTCGGTGCTCGTTGATGCAACAATCAGCGAAGTTCACATTTTTGAAAATAAGGATTTGTGCACACTCTTATGAATAAATAAGGAGAAAGAATTGCTACCCTTCTTGAGCAGGCTGAACTGCTCCATTCAGTGTTCTACATATTTAATTGACATTTATAACAAATAACTTAATTAAGAAATCATGATTTCGTCTAAAAGGCTTTAGTTTAGCGGTAAAGTAATAGAATTAGAGGATATTATAAATCCATCATTGTTTCATAGCTAAATCATTCAGTTGAAAATTATTTTCAACTGAATGGGGCTTATGAGAACGGCTTCGGCAATGGAATTGCCTTCAAAAAAGAGCCGAATATAAGAACTCCACTCTCCCAGGAGTTCTTATATTCGCCTCTTTTTTGAAGGGAGAGGGTGTTTTATTTATTTATTTTTTTCCATTAAGGATTTAACTGGCCTGACAGCTGTTTAGAAATACAGGCTCTCGTCAAAAAGAGAGAAACCTCTAGCAACCCAATTTCACGAAGTGGTATTACATAATTTTCTGACATGGAACCGCTACAGTATTTAAACAGGAGTTTCCTTCCCTCTTAAGGTTTCTGCCTAGTCTCTAATGAGCACAACCAGTTCGAAACAACTGACAGGACAATTATACTTTAAACAAAAACAATAATAAAAGGCAAATATACGGGCTACAAGACAGTGTTCGTGTCTTCGAAGTAATACAACGTCAGGTGATGCTGAAGGTTAATCTTATAAAATCTCTAATCAATTTCGAAACTTAAATATCAAATTCAATTATTTGGCTACAAAAATTATGGATTTATAATATTTCTATTTCTATAAACAGATTTATTTATTTTTATTATATATATAGTTGATTAATTAAAACAGATTATCTTAAAGCATCTCTGTTCTTCAACTCAACAGGTAACACATCATAATAGTAGATGGTTTTCAGTACCTTGGTTCCGACATCAATAATCGAACTCACATAGTGAAAAGAAAACGCAAAGCTCTTCAATTCCATAAAAGTCTAAGTAATATCTGGAAATACAATCTCATCACCACAAATAAAATTATTCTGTACAAAACCATTATTTCTATATGGTGCCTTGACACAGAAATCATTACTCAAGAAGAAGTTAATATCATCAATAGGTTTGGAACAACATGCCTTCGAACAATACCAAGATATACATGTCATGACCACATTCCTAATACCTTCATTCTTGAAGAAAGCCAGCAAAGACCCCTCCCCCCGACAGAAGAAACAATAAAAAAAAGTCAGCTGAGATGGTTGTTGGAACACCAACTTAGGCATCCATCTTTACCTACGTTCAAGTGTTCTTACTCCCTACACCCCAACTAATGGACAGAGAAACTCACATTAATCAGTTTAATGTGACCACATTCAACTGGTAGCCATATAAATATTTCTTTATATAATTACCTATTCATTCATGAATACATGATGATGATGTTGTTGATATGGCCACCAGTTTAATGAGGCCAAGTGCAAAGTGATTCACTTTTAAAAGAAAAGATCACAAGCTGTGTGCTATATTGATGGAACGAAACTGTAGGAAACTGATGAAAGCAGGGGCTCAGGTGTGATTTTGGAGTGGGAGTTGATGTTTACAGGACATATTGCGAAGGTAGCCAAAACGTTACATAAGATTACGCGGTTGTAAAAGCATCGATTAAAAGTTATTGTTCCTCTATATAAGGATCTCATATGACCACATCGGAACCACTGAGCGCAAATCTGGACAACCGGCTTCTGGTGATGAAAAAGCTGTGGAGAGGAATCAGAGGCAAGTAACAAAAATTGTGGCAGTTCTACGGAATTCTCCCATGAGAATAGATTGACGGGCTGTGGGCTACAAACACTAGCGTTAATTTTCATTTTCATTTCGTATGGTGATTCAACGGCCGTGAGCGCTTTTACGAGGAGGTACAGCATCACCTCAATCCCCCTATTTTTATCTGGGCTCGGGACCAGCATAGCTGACAATTCATATTTATGGCTGGAGGGATTGTCTTAAGTATTCCTGACTGTATCCGTGTGTGTGTGTGTGTGTGTGTGTGTGTGTGTGTGTGTGTGTGTGTGTGTGTGTGTGTGTGTGTGTGTGTGTGTGTGTGTGTGTGTGTGTGTGTGTGTGTGTGTGTGTGTGTGTGTGTGTGTGTGTGTGTGTGTGTGTGTGTGTGTGTGTGTGTGTGTGTGTGTGTGTGTGTGTGTGTGTGTGTTGTGTGTGTGTGTGTGTGTGTGTGTGTGTTCACGGGAAAAACTAGCTGATAGGCGAAAAAGAAGACATTACAGAAGCACATAAGTTGTTGAAGGTGATTTATGAGATTAACGCTGAAGACTTTTTTTTTTAGTACAAGCAGGAGAGAAAGAACGAGGGGTCACTTATGGAAATTGCGTAAGAGCGTAGTTAACAAGTATATGAAGGACTCAATTTTGATCTTGGAGGTAGTGAGTGAGTAGAATGGGTTGTTAATAGTGGTTATTAGCAGATCAGTAACTGAGTTTAAGAAGAGGTATGATCAGTGGCAGATTAAAGATAGTTGGGGGAGCCTAGGCAAATTATATTCGGGGGCCCCAAAAAAATAATAATAAAAAGAATTTAAAAAAATAAAAGTTAGTTGGCAAATAAATGAAATTTTGTACTTTTTAATTTTTTGAACTTCTGGTTTTTCTGCCTGTTAAAGGGTTAAACGATGATAAATAATAAAACTTTTTATTTATTTTTTTTAATTTATCTGTTTTTTTTACAATTTTACAAAGTTTTTTTTTTACTTGCACTACACTCAAATAATGAAAACACGAAAAGTCACTCTAAAAAGTTGTTTTTAAAACAAACACCTCAATCTTACACGATTCAATAACAAATGAAGTTAAAGGGCAACCAGGTAATGGATAGAAACTTCCTATCTCGGCAATGCAATCAGTTTTAGTGACCTCAAAGCTGTCAACAGCGCCGTGAAAAGACATTGGTAATGCGGTTTAATTTAAAGCGTAGATAGCGCGCGCTGTTCAAAACACAAAATACGAAGCTTGTCAACTAGCGCCGAGATTGGTATTGCGGCATTATTTAAAGCGTAGATAGTGCTGGCTGTTCAAAATACGTATTAAAACGTAATAACTGTTTCGAAAAAAATTTCGCTTAAAATAATCAAGATTATTATGATGTTTACTGAAAACATTACTCTATTTTAAAACACTATAGGAAAACGTCTTAGCCTGGCGGCTCCTAGGCACATGCCTCATTGCCTTAATGGGTAATTCGCCACTGGGTATGTTATGTATTTTGTGAATAATAGGTGATTCATATTTGCTAGCTCTGCAATGAGTTTTTTGATTCCATGGAAATATTTTTATAATAATAATAATAATAATTGGATTCCATATTTTTAGCAATTATGTTGAAGGAATATATTAAGTTCTAGAGATCATCTCATTTCTTGGAATGATAATATGGTTATTTGCCACCAAAAGAAACATTAAGTATAGTTACTAACAATGCTTTTTTTTTCTGGAAAAAAAAGGTGCCAGTACTCACGATGAAGATGTTATTACAGCAACATTCACACTTTTAACATATCCTCCGATATATACCCTCGTCGTCTCTAGATCGCTTTTTGCTTTTGGTATCAACTGCAGAATGGTGACCTCAGAGTAGCCATGAGTCCACATATTTGCTAGGGTTAAACCGAGTGAGATTAGGTCCTATCCTGATGAACATCAGTGCAGAAGTTGTCCATACAAGCAGAGCTGACCTAGATGAAGTTACTATAACATTCATCTGAGAGAAACCCCTTTCACATTCACTGGAAGATATTGCAATTGAAAATCCTGGGAAGCATATGACATTTGGTGAAGCTGAAATTAGAAAGTTATCACGCAAATTTCGCTTAACTGAAAGAGAAGCAGTTCGTAGTTTCCGTGAATATCTTCAAGAAAATAAGGTCCTGGACATACTACTTCCTCTAAAGCACAATGTCCGGGACTTTATTTTCTTGAAGATATTCACAGAAACTACGAGCTGCTTCTCTTTCAGTTAAGCGAAATTTGCGTGATAACTTTCTAATTTCAGCTTCACCACATGTCATATGCTTCACAGGATTTTCTGGATGAAACTTGGAATCTAAAATCTTAGCACATTCAGGCAAATCATCATCATCTCCTTCAAGCAGACGCTTTCTAACAGCTTCTTTCAGACTTTTACAGAAAGCAGATGAACTTATTGCATGACTGTGTCTTTAATTTTTGTGGAGCATGAAGTTCAAAGATTCCCTTTGAACCTCATGTCCTTCGGACTTTGAAGAGAAATACTGTAGTACGGACCAGGATTTTCAATTCTTTCTTCAAAGAGTTGAACTGTATTCTTTATCTTCCTGTCTGCTTTGTACAAGTCAATATTTCTCTCTTGTAAATCTAGACTTAGTTCACTAAGTTCTTGAAGAGCGTCACACATAAGACCAAATCAAGAACAAGCTGCATGACGTTATTTTTTTAAAGGCCCTCATAAAGAAAGCGATCTGTTTTGCTGTCTTCTTTTGCCTCCAGAAAGTGATGGACAAGGGCTTCAGTCTTGCTACACTGCAGAAACAGTGCGAATGCTTGATGCAACCCAGCGAGTGCTTAAAATTCTGCCAATTTTAAGAAGTTGGTTCTGAGAGTCGCTACACATTCCTGTTCCCTAGCATTCTTAGGTGAAGCATGATAAGTCACATAAAATTTGTCCACGAAACTCTTAAAGCGATTCACTTCTGCCACAGTGTTCACTGTGTCACTAACAGACAATTCAAGGCGATGGCTAGCACAGTGCCAGAAAATAACACTAGGAAACTTCTCTTGCATTAGCCTCCTTCCACCAGTACGCACACCAAACAACACAGCTGCACTATTACAAGTTACAGACAGTAAATACGCCTTTAAGTAATCTTCAGATAATCCTAAACACTCAAGATTACTAATTAAAGAGTTTACAATTCCTCTAGCAGTTACATCTGATAATTCGATCAAATCTAGGAAAAGACTCACAGGAGCCGAAAGTTCAGGAATAACTACACGAACAATAACAATTAATGATGTGTTATACATGGTTGTCGATTCATCAATAAATAACGATATTTTGTTCTTGTAGTTCACTATGTTGTCTATTAATGTTTTTCTCATTTCATTTGCGATGTGGCTCACAATGTTAATGCAAGCATTTGCAGAATGAAGAATATATCCCATGTCTAGGCCATTAAGTTCCTATAAATTTATTTCGTCTTCAAAGTTGCTAAATGATTGATTTTTTCTCCCAACTTTGTAAGCGGTTCGAAACTTTTCCTGTTACGTCTTTATTATGAGACAAAGTATTTAGGAAAACTCTCTCTCTCTAATGTTTCGTTTTTTGCTTCAGATTTTATTTTTTGGCATGCTTTGTGCGCTACACTCTCCTTGTGATCGTAAATCTTTTTTCTTAATTACATTAACTGTTTTTTTGCGAGATTCTCCAAAATGACTGTTTTTACCATTTGCCCACTCCGTTGAAATTTTCGTTCCCATGTGTTTATCGACGGCAAGACTTCCGACTTCACGACACACTTTACAGCCCAACATTGTATTCTTGACATACAGCCACTCGTTTCTCTCGCAGATAATTTTTCTGCAATAGTGTCCAACATTCGGGCCAATCATTATCAGAATCTGATTCCTTTTGACAACGTGGATCTTCGGTCGGGTTTCGTGTTCCTCTTCACCAAGTGTATTTTCAGGTGCTAGTTTTCTGTTTTACACGATCACAAGTAGATTCAACAATTTCTGCTTCTTCAGCCTTCCTTTTTTTCTTATTGGCATAAAGTAACTACTTATTTTACTCGTTTTAGAGTCAATTCAAGATGGCGTCTCGAGTAGTCGATGTTGAGAATTCTGATTTTAGAATTATCAGTCGAGTGTGTTAGTGTTTCGTATCGGGTATTATTGATGATGAATTGTGAATTTAATTGATATGTTTTAGCGATTTTTTATGTTTATTCATTGTAATAGTAGTTAATAGCTTGCTGTTATGAACAGTCGCTTAATTTTCGTCAGTGCATTATCCAGCGTCAACAGAGTGCTCGATCATCAGAGCAGGTAAGACTTTTATTTCATCTTCAAAAACATTTTTCAGGCCCTCTCCTGTTCCCTGCCCTGTGCAGCACTTGGTGGTTGAAGGGACAAGGCAGATCCTTCCCCCACTTCAAGTCTAGATTTAATTATGGATTCACCATATGAGGATCTCTCTTTCAAAGAACTTCTAGCTATTTTTCGGCAAATTGGTAACATTTTGCACACGAAATGGCCAGGAAGAGTTGAAATTCATCAGATTATGGAGGTCGAGACAGAAGACCCTCAAACCTCCGAAATTTCTCCTCACAGTACACATGACAATGTCACAACAACTGACATAGATTCCAATGATTATCAGGAAGTCAGCAGAAAGAAGAGAAAGAAAGAGTCTCTTGCTGCAGAACCTGAATTTGCACCTCAAATGGACACATCAGCACAATCTAGTGCAAGAACAGAGACAAATATACCGATACAGCCCAAAGAGAGGATCCCACCAGTAGTCTTGCGATCTAAGGAAAAATGGTCGTTGCTTGCAGAGACGATGAAGAAAAATAACATCAAGTTCTCATCAGCCAAAAACACAGATGACGGAGTCCGCATACAGCCTGAAGGAACAACGGACTACCGCCAGCTAACCAGACTTATGGACGATCATAAATTTCCATACCATACTTACCAACTCAAAAGTGAAAAGAACCTCAAGGTAGTGATCAGAGGATTGGTAGAAAACATAACATCAGAAGAAATAGCTACTGACCTTAGATTACAAGGCTTGGAGCCGATCAAGATTTCTCGAATGTATCGAGCAGACAAGCGTCCCATGCCTCTGGTCTTAGTAGAGATCAGTAAAGATCAGAGAGAAATTTATGATCTTAAAATAGTCTGCAACTTGGTCATCAAGACTGAGCCACTAAGAAGAAAGGCATCGGCTGGTCAATGCCATCGCTGCCAAAAATTTGGGCATGCACAAATGTTATGTAAAGCAGACTACAAGTGTGTGAAATGCGGTGGCAACCATCCCTCGCACACTTGCGTCAAGCCAAAGTCCACACCTGCTAAATGTGCGAACTGCAGTGGCCCACATCCTGCTAATTACAAGGGCTGTTCTCTCCACCCATCCAACCTTCAAAAACCTAGACAGGAGTTAATTCAGCCCACGCAGAAAAATAATGTGAGATCTGTGCCTGAAATCAAAGCACGAAAAGTTACACCAGATAAATCTTATGCTTCTGTGGTTTCCTCACGTAACACCGAGGTACTCCCTGCAGCTAGCAGTCAAAATTCCTCAGCAATTCTCGCTGCCTCACTAGGGGAGATGCTAATGGCCTTCAGCAAAACAAATCCAAGCCAGGCCGATACCAACAAATTCCTTAGGAATACTCACGTCATCTTCTCCATGATTAATGACTAATCCAGATTCAACATCAAATTCTATACAGATAATATTCTGGAATGCAAACGGTCTCAACAACAAAATTTTGGAATTACAGGAACTTATAGATCACTTACAAATTGATATTCTCCTCATTAATGAGACTCACCTACGTCCCTGCGATAATCCCAAACTCAGAAACTACTCATTACTTAGAAATGACAGACTCAATGCCAGAGGTGGAGGCACTGCCATCTTTGTCAGAAGAAGCATCCGCTATAATGAGATTAAGAAGACTAATACATCTAACCTCGAGGAGACAGGCATAGAAATTCATACCAACAATGCAGGCAGCTTAAAGATTTATTCTGTATACAACCCCCCTGGCAAACTTTTACTCCCCTCTGATCTCTCTCAGCTACTAGATACAAATGAAGCAATAATTGTAGCAGGAGATCTCAATTCTAAGCATCCTTTATGGAACAGCAAGAGTTTTAACAACAACGGAATGATCCTCTACAATTTTGCCTTAAAGAGAAATATTGTTATTGCAGGCCCAATCAAGCCAACTCATTATGGAGCGATCGGCAGACCTGATGTTTTGGATATTGCTATTTTTAACAATATTTGTCATCAATTTCAACTTCAAGTGGTTGACGAGCTCAGCTCAGATCACAATCCAGTACTCTTAAGTTTAGGGGGGGAGCCTGAGCTCATTCCCAACCAATCCCACACTAATTTTGCAAAATTCAAGGCTAAAATGAACTCTATCATAGACTCAGTACCTACTATCTCCACCTGTGAAGAAATTGACGTGGCAGTCAACAATCTTGAATGTAAAATACACGCTGGCTTATCCGCAGCTTGTTCTATTTCCACCCCAGCTCAAGTCAACTCACTTCCTGAAGAAATCCTTGTTCTGATCAGGAACAAAAATAGACTCAGACGCCGCTATCACAACACACTATCTCCGCAAGACCGTCGAGAACTAAATAGAGCATCCAACCAAGTTCGTTACGCATTAAAAGATCACAAAAACCAGCAATGGGAAAGAAAACTCTGTTCTCTCAAAGCTGAAGATAATTCTCTGTGGAAGTTGACTAAAGCTCTCCGTACAGATCGCTCTAACATCCAGCCCATTCACGGAGAAAGAGGTCTTGTTTACAGAGATAATGAAAAAGCGGAAGCTTTCGTTGATGCCCTCCAGCTTCAGTGCCGTCCTAATTATACGCATGCTGATCTGACCTTCATAGAGAGGATACACCGTCGTGTACGCTCTGTGCTTCGGAAACCTTGTAGCTGTGAAAATATCTGTCCCACCTCACCTAAAGAGGTCTATTCAATCATTAGGAAGCTTAAAAACAAAAAAGCACCTGGTCCAGATGAAATTACCAACAAAACAATTAAAGCCCTCCCACACAAAGCTGTCATGCATTTAGTAGCCATTATTAATGCAATTCTGAGATTAAATTATTTCCCCTCAAGATGGAAACAAGCTGATATATTCCTTATCCTTAAACCTGGTAAGGCACCACAAATGCCACAGAGCTATAGACCTGTCAGTCTTTTATCATGCTTAGGAAAAATCGCAGAAAGAGTCATTCTCAACCGACTTAATGAGGAGGTGAATAAAAATAATATAATTCCGAAAAAACAATTCGGTTTCCGTACCGGACATAGCACTACACAGCAAATTCACAGACTGACTGAATTCATCACTACAGGCTTTAACTGGAAACAGCACACAGGAGCTATCTTTTTAGATGTTGCAAAAGCATTTGATAAGGTGTGGCACAAAGGTCTCATCTATAAATTAATTACAGCCAACATCCCTCTTTACCTTACTAAAATTATTAACTCCTTTCTACAGGACCGTAAAATCCAGGTCAAGTTGCGCGGAATGCGATCCTCACTGAAAAAAATCACTGCTGGTGTCCCTCAAGGCTCGCTGCTCTCACCGCTGCTTTTTAACATCTTTGTTTCTGATGTTCCTAGCACATCACTAACCACTATAGCTAGTTATGCGGATGATATGGCAATTCTTAGCAGATCTCTCAGGCCTAATATAGCTACTCAGCGATTACAAACTGCAGCAAGAAACTTGGAGGACTGGTTCAGAAAATGGAGAATATCGGTAAATGCCGATAAAAGCACTGCCATTCTCTTCACAAGAAGACAAGCATCTCACTCTGGAGAAGTTAAACTTTTTAACACAGCCATCCCATGGAGATCTAGTACCAAATATCTAGGCATTCAGCTTGATAACCACTTAAACTTTAACTCCCACATAGTTTATGCATGCAAAAAAGCAAACTCTGCAATTGCACAACTCTATTCTCTCCTCAATAGAAGAAGTCAAGTTAGCACTGAAAACAAACTACGGATCTATAAAACAATTATCAGACCATCGTTAACTTACGGATCTCCAGCCTGGGGTCACACTTCCCCCACCAACATCAACAAGCTACAAGTTATTCAAAACAAGTGCCTCCGTATGATTTTTAACGCTCCGTGGTTTGTCAGAAATGCTCTCTTACACCGTGATGCCGATATTCCAGATATTCCCACGTTCCTCCATAACAGTGCTGCTGCTTATTTTGCCAAAGCAGCTGTTCATCCAAATCAACTCATTCGAGAGTCTTCTAACTATGACGAACACGACAAGTGGAAACATAAGCGCCCGAAAACAGCTCTGCTTATCGGTTCAGGTGCCTCCATACAGCCCTAAATAGGGTGAGCCAAGTGCTCGCTAATCTTTAATGCAAGACTATTTCATAGAGACAAAGGGATTGGAGTCCTTGGGACTGATATCCATCATGCCACATCAGTTATCAGTTATCAGTTTTACTCGTTTTAATTTATTTTAATCAGTGCAATCATTTTGAACAATGAGTGCACTGATTTAACTTAGATTAATTCAAAACTCACGTGAGCACCTGTCTGTTGCAGAGTGAATATAGAACTGATAAACTGATATTGGAAGCAATTGGAAGAGAACGTAATTTTCTGTTTCCGGTTGCATACCAACCTATGAAACAGGAAAGCAGGATACCAACTTATGAGTAATCGAAACTGAAAATTCAATTCGTGAACACAGTACCATCTACCGGAATAGTTATAATACATTTTGCTATCAATAAATCGCAAATTTTTAAAAACTTAAGAAAAAAGGTGCCGGTACTGCGCACCGTTGCATACTGCCAGAAAAAAGCACTGGTTACTATTCCTTTTGTTTGCAAATAACTCAAGTTCCATATAGCATTTAAAATACAGTATCCAATTCAAATGCTACTTTTATATATATATATATATATATATATATATATATATATATATATATATATATATATATATATATATATATATATTTCATTTCATTACTATTTCCTCTATACAGATATTAAATAACAATGGTGACATTGAACATCCTTAACAGACTCCTCTGTTAATTGATTTCGATTTTGTAACTTATTTTTATTGATTTTTATAGCTATTTGGTTGTTTTGATGCATGTTAGTTATTGCTGCAAGCAGATGATTTGTAATGTTTAACTTCTTAAGTATAATCCATAGTTATTTCCTTTAGATATTGCCGATGTGTTTCTGGCTGTCGGCAAATGTGTTTGTATGTTGAACTCACAATGCTTGACCATTAAGATTATTAATATATAATTTGGGTGAATACATGAACTTCCTAATCAGAAGTTATTTTGTTCATAAAATTCATATTCTACGTATGATTTAAATTCTGAAGTTCGATATGGCGAATGAAAATATCGCCCTCTGAAATTTACATTCATAGCGCCATGGTGTCCAAAAAAAAAAATAATAATAATAAAATAAAATCTGAAGTTCAATTCCAGTTACCAACTGGAGAATCTTTCCTAAAAAAATCTTTCTTGAACGAGTACTCCAATGAGTAGATCTCAGGAAAGCGCTAGTAGGGATTTTCTCCTAGAAACTACTCCGGTTTTTAAAACAAAATATTAAAAAAAAAAAAAACGAGCTTTAATTACAGTCAATTATATGAATGATAGGGAGCGGTGCCACAACATGTCAGTAGCTGTCTACTGAGAACAGACACAATTTACACACAAGGATATATAATTTAGGTATATGAGTAACCACCTTATCCTAAAAATTATGGATATGAAAGCAACTTGGGTAAGTTGTGGGACTTAACAGCAGCACCTCTGTAGCGCAATTAGAAGAACGACGGTACACTGTGCCTTTCGAATGAAAAAGGACTATGTTCTATTCTCGTCGAGACGAGAGGAATCTCAGTGTGGGTGTTTCAATTGAACGTGAGTTAGCCGATCTCATCTTATTGCACTAAATCCCAACATTGATATTACTGTCTGTAAGACAATAATTAAAAAAAAAGCAGCTAATGCCTTGTATTCCTATATAGGGAGCAGGTGAGGCCATTTTAGCCCTTTCAATCCTTTTGGAATTGGGTGGGAAGTTTCCTCTACACCAGTGGCAATCAGAGATAGCTGGCCCAAGACTATCACTTTTATCAGTGGCATCCAAAGAAGGAAATCTCGTGGTCCATAACTCTAATACGATACGTTATTATCTTTAATAGTGTGGATTCTATGGTTGATATTCTTGAAACACTTGGGTTTCTGGAAGAAAAAATCAGCTTCCCCCTGTGCCAGTGATTGACTAATTCAGGAACGGGCTGAAGAAAGGGCTTAGAAAACACCCCTAGTAGACGACTGGAATTGAACATAGGCCTTTCTTTGGGCAGCCTAGCGCTAAGGAAGCAAATGCCACTTCCACAAAGCTATACAGGTCCCACACTAAATTATTACTGACTAAATCAATACTATGTAAGAAGGACTCCAGGAGTTCCTCCTTAGTTAACTTAAGGAATCTTCTACAATAATTCGATACTTACCATAAGTTCATTTTTGTAGAAACTACTCTTTCGTTGAAGGATTATTTTCTTACATCTGAATAAGTGTAACTTTTTATTATTTTAAAACCTTCTTCACTAATAGAGATTCTTGGAAAAATTCAATTCTTTTCTTATGCCTATGTAGCTTGCATTATGATACCGAATGTTATCGCAAGAACACACAGACATCAGAACAAATCAAATTTAATTTGTTATAATGACTGTTCTGACATAGAAAGACAGGTATAGGTTTGATTTTAGTCACTGAGTGAAATATTTTCTAGGCTCTTTAAAGCTTCGTCTCATGTTCAGCAATCTCTAACACAGGCAAGTAGTATGTTTCTTCTGGAAATGAGGGATTTTAGTCCCACAACTCATTAAAATTTACACTAGATCTCAAATCTATTTCAGATATCCACACTTGTATTAAAGTTATGGTTAACAATATGGCAGCAGTTGTCATGTCTGCTGGTGCCATGTAAACCACCTGTAGTAGGAAGTTAGGGATTAAAAAAAAGCTCCCAAGTCCCTTCGAGGAATAAAAAACCGTATTAGATAATTTATTATTATTTTTACTATATATTGTTATGTAGAATAATAATGACATCTTCGTGTCACTAGCATAGTTTCAACAAATGAAGAAACCCCTTTTTAGTCCTGACTGCTCCACTATGGGTTCAGAAAATGTCATATAGCCTGCATGATTCCTATGTCTTCTTCATTTTCTATTGTTTCCAGGTTACCTTTCCTTATCCAACAGTAAGTCATTCATGGATTTTAATTATATAATTTTTACTAAGCGAAGGATTTTGCATGTGGTGATATGTGATATGGATATAACATTTTGACCTTTCTTTTATGAATTGGGGCTAAATTTATCTTTTCTCAGTCAACTCGAACTTTCCATATATCCAACAAAGCCGATTTTTTTTTTAATTTATATTTTATTTATTTATTTATTTTATTAATAATTAACTGATCGACTAACTCTTTCCTTGTTTGATATAGCATGGTGAGACATATATTCGATGCATATTTTTTATATTGATCCTATACACAAAACGTCAAAGAACATATAGGGTGGCTATAATTAAAGAGGAGATGTTCAGAGCCCTGTAGCATAAATAAGAATACCAAAATATATCCATATAATCCTGTCTCTGGTATCCTGTCTCTTTTGTGATACCACTAACCTACATACAACTCATGGATACTTATATGGCCGCAAATCACCTATACAATCCCATCCGTTCGAAATTAGCAGCTCGTCGTGTAGCAATCTATCAAAGGCCTTTGAAAAATCGAAGTATACCACTGTATATGCATTTTCATTGTTCAATGAATTTGTGACCTTGTTGTAGTACATAAGCAGATTGCTAAAACGTGACCTCCTATTAAGAAACTAATGCTGATCATCACAGAAAAGACTGTTTTATGAATCTAGTTCTGAATCCCAGTTCTCAGACACTTCTCCGAAACCTTAAGGCGTCAAGAGGTTAGTGCCTTTGTAATTTGTAGCTTCTGTCTTGTTTTCTCCCCCCATCTCTTTGTAGTGCAAACAATTTTACGTTTTTTTCTACTCCTTAGGTACTTGCCCTGTTGCAAAACTCCACTGTGCTAATATTTGAAGTTGTCAAGTAACTATATTATTATTTAACCTTTATGCAAATGTAAGTAGACAAAGATTCCGCTTAAAGACTTCACATTAATTGCTATAGTATCTCATAAAGCAAAGAACACATTCCCTCAGACATGTACGATATGGGAAGGGCCATCGTTCGGACCTATATTGTGTTTAAATTACCCAGACTACCTAGACCTCTATATTGTTCTTATATTTGTCTTATATGTTAAACGGAATGTACATTTCTTATAATTTGAAAGGTATTTTTAGTTTGCAGCCTGTGTTTTATCTCCCCTTTTGTGAAATTCAACACTTTGGTTTCATAATGTTTGTACTCTATTTGACCTACTACTCCTCATGTTCAACAATATGCTAAGGGTGCCGTTAACTGCGGGAGCATTACTTTCAAACACGAGGTGATATATCATCAAGTCCTACTGTCCACATAAACATCGAATTTACTTAATTCCTCATATACCACCTGCTCACTCACTATCAATCCCTCCTGTGCTATATCATGATAAACTGCTGCCTAAATATCAAAATTATAGTTGCGGTATTTAATGACACAAATACAGTTCTTCCAAAGCACTTTCCTTTTCCTTGTTTTCAGAGCCACAAGTTTTAATAGATAAAAAGCCTCCTAAAATTAGCAACTAAAGCATAATGTTCCTGAATATTTTCCATTTATTATTATTAACTCCATGATTGTCCAATTTAGTTCCCTCAGACTCTTATAATTTAAGTGAAAAATTGCTCTTTATATTTATATTTTGTCCTTGTAGCTCATAGCATATATTCAAGAGCAGAAGATTGATTAGTCTGTGTGCTGTTTACTAAAATTATACCAATGCAGCTATTAATCTTCTTTAGAAGGAAAATTAAACTCGATAGTAAAAACATATTCTGAACCTGATGATATCTCAATAAAAGTCCTGAATTCCTGTGTTCCACTATGCTTAGATTTATCTTATTCTGATTTTTTTGATATTCTTCTATTTTACTGAATTGTAATGTACTGCTTGGTTAGCATCTGTTTATTGTCTGTGTAGCTTTGTAGAAATAGCATTTGCATCCCAAAGAACGACCGTTATGAGCTCTATTCTGCGAGTCTGTTCTTGAATAAGTAGATCTTTGACTCAAGCAAACAGGGGTTTTTTCTTTTAGGAAACTTAATATTTTAATCCCCTTCATGCAGCTCAAAAAAAAAAATGACAGTATAACTCACACTAATATAGACAAATATATATATATATATATATATATATATATATATATATATATATATATATATATATATATATATATATATATATATATATATATATATATATATATATATATATATATTATATATATATATATAAATAAAAGGCAGCTTTGTCCGGCACAGCTTTCATTTTCAGAAAGTATTTCCACAACTCATAGGCCCTTGGGTAGGGCTCGAATTAGTGGAATATAACCAGCCTCTTACTTAAGACTGAGGAAGGAAATCAAGCTTTGATGAATATTATATATATATATATATATATATATATATATATATATATATATATATATATATATATATATATATATATATATATATATATATATATATATATATATAATTGTTAGGCACCTTTGTGTGTGTGTGTGTGTGTGTGTGTGTGTGTGTGTGTGTGTGTGTGTGTGTGTGTGTGTGTGCTACATTGACAATAGTATGTGAACACCTAGTTGTGGTAAAAAAAGTGTTTTAATTACATTTCTAGTACTGAGTGGGACATCTTTGGCTTGAATGACAGCAACTACCATTCAGGGTATGCTTTCAATCAATTTCGATACGTCGCCAGACTTCAACCCCATGAAAAATATTTTCATGGGATTGAAGTCTGGACTCTGAGCCAGCCAGTCTAACACTTCAAAGTTGTTTTGTGGAAACCAATCTCGGATACGCAGTACACTATAGCATGGAGCACTGTTGTGCTGAAACATGCAAAGGTCGCAGTGTTGGAAGCATGAAGTTGTCCAGAATGTCAAGGTAGCCATCAGATGTCATGGTTTTTTAATGGGCCAATCCCCCACCAACTGAACTACCCCCATATCATACCGAGCCTCCACGAAACTTGACAGTTGGAATGATTCAGTCCTGTCGGAACTGTCCCTCGGGTAATCTCCAAATCTAAACACAACCATCAGAGTGAAACATTTTGAAGCGTGATTCGTTGCTCCACAGAACCATTTTTCAGTTATCTACAGTCCAAGACCGGTGTGAAAGACAACAGTACAAACGTCCTTTGTGTGTGGCTTGTTTCAGCAGCCCTGCTGTGATAACCTAAGGCATGCAACTCTCTGTGCACAGTTCTCGTGCTGATAGATAGCATTTTCCAGGTTGACTGCGAGGTCCGCCGCTGATGACATACGGGATGCCGAATATTCCGAGATGAAGTTCGTCGATCTCGGTCAGTGAGTGTCGGTGACATCCAAGGACGTTTTCCTGCCTAAGTAGCACCGTCACCTTTCCAACTAACGAATGACATATTCAACTGTGGATTTCGGTATATTGAGACGCCTAGCACTGCGCACTGAAAGATCAGTGATGTGACACCCAATACCATTCCACGCTGGAAGTCTGTCAGTTGAGCTGAAGGTGGCATCTTGATATTGAGTACAGTGCGAAACGTGCAGCACATCTCACCTTTTACTACCAGACTTATGCAGACACTCCCTGAATATTTGCATGTGGTAGGATCTGAAATATATTATTATTATTATTATTATTATTATTATTATTATTTTGATGCAACTGGCTTACTCGGCTATATGACGTAATTAAAGAAATTTAATGAATAGAAACCGAGAAATACAAAAGAGAAAAAACTAGTTATTATTTGAACGCTCAACTAATTTCGTCTTCTTAGAAGATTTCATTAGGTACATAACATCAAAAGAGAAATACAAAAATACACCTTACAAGAGAACAATAGCCACAAATTAACTTGCAAACATATTGCTGACATTTGAAGATTTCTAGATGCTGTATTATTATTGGACACAAGATTTGGCGTACACGAGATCAAGAGGACAAATTCTCGTGTACGCCAAAGTTGGACAGCTGAAGAGTAAGAATCAGATAGGTTATAGCTAAAGTTAGTATTAAAATTGACCGGATTGTGTACAATTCCTGTTGATTCCGCAATTCTCCTCTCCCATTCATCGTAGTATCTAAAAATGTTTTCTGAATTCCATGAGATCTCTGAATGAGTGACAGAATCTTCATCGTTAGGATAAGCAGAAATAAGAACATGATTAAATAGTGGGTTGGCTCTAGTTCTGCGTTAGGTGATGTTTCTCACATGTTCTTCCATACGCAACTCAATGGATTTCTAATTTGGTATCTCTCAGCTTCGGTCATTAAATTTCATTGATAGCCACGAGCTCACTATTATTATTATTATTAGTGGTCGCTGAAGAATGGAAGCGGAGGGCATACGTTCTTCACAAAGTTAAAATGGTATTACAATTTTAATATTCACTTCACATCGATGATAACTTTGACGTCTATAGACGTCTTGGCCGGTAGCATGGTTAATTAATGCTAAATAGCTCTCCTCCTATTCCCTTTGAGAAAAAATGACGTTAGAGAATTTATTGTTGTTGTTTTATCCTCCACATTTTAAATAGCCTCTTCATAATAAACATAAGCTGTGAATATTTGATGTTAACATTTAAAATGCTATAGTAAATAAAAATTAATAATCAGAATCATTATCATTTGACGGTGTATCTTTCATTATTTATCAGTATCATTTGACCTTATGGTAAGGTTTCTGGTTCCATAATGCTATCGGAAAAGAAAAATTGTTATAGATTCAATTCTAGTTACCAACTATAGTATTTTTCTTTTTTTTTTCTTTTTAAGTTGGTTCCTGAGTTAGTCGAACTTTGGGGAAGAAAAGTAGGATCTTGCCTTCGGGAATAAACTTGATTTCTGACTCCAGGAAAAATCTATCATAGGTTACATTTGATTACATACGGATAATATCAGCCTACTATTTTCCACTGATTTCGACATAACTGAAGTGGGGAATTAAAGTAAGTTAGAAGATTTTATTTATTAATTTTCAATTCTTCAACAGTTTACACCATCAAAGCTTGATATAAAAGTATTGTTGCAAAATATTGAGGGGTTTACTCGAGCAAATAATGAGATATACTTCAAAATGTTTTGAACAGACCCTGCTGGTGGCGTGTGCGATGTGTGCAGTATATATAGGCGCCGCAGAAGAAAAGGCGCCTAAAAGATGTCAAAAAATATGAGATACGAGTTTAAACGAACAACGAATGGTACATATAATTATGAATGTACGTCGTCTTCCGTTCGGGTCCCTTCAGATCTTCTCGAAAACGAACAAATAAATTCTGAAATTGTATCCTGGACCCGATTATATCCCTGTAATTTTTAATTAAAATTTACGAAAATATACCTAAAATAGTTGTTCTTTATTTCTTGATGTATCATAAATCAACTTATGATTAATTGTTGAGTTCTGTGTAAGGGCCGTATCCTAATTTGAATCGGATCGGATGCATGTGGTTCGGCCCTAAAAGTCGGCTTACTACTGATAACTCATTCTCCTCGACATTCGAGCCTGTTATATTAGCGGGCTGTTAGAACAGCGACACAAAATAATCGGCGAACTCTCGAGTCCAATGCGAAACATTCTTGTAAAATTCTCTTATCTATTTTCGTTGAATCTTCAAAATTAATTTATTTATTAATGCAAAATTAATGTAAAGAATATCTGAATAAATCTCTTAACTTTATATTACTATTTTATATTATTTTGAAAATTTATATAACTTGAAAAAAATTGTATAAGCAGGACTAATTTGTAGGTATCATTATACTGTAAAGCGGTTTTCATTTGTTTTTCATTTCCTGTTCGTTTTATTCACACTTTATTCAAAAAAAAAAAAACTCTTTTGGAAAGGCGCCGAACATTAATCGCACACACAAGAAAAATACTATGTGCCGGTCCTGGTTTTGAAGGTCATTTAATTAATAAAGTTTGCAAATATTAAATAATTATTAGACTGAATTCATAATGATGTACACAACTTCTTCAAAATTATGTTAGTATAAGTCTATGTGAAAGAGCATATGTTTTTTTTTTGTTTTTTTTTTTAATGCATATGTTGCTCCCATCCACAAAAGGTTATTAACAGTATAAGATTATTTGCGGTCTGATTGGCCGAGTGGCTAGCGTACCCACTTTCCAACCAACTGGTCGCGGGTTCGAATCCTGCCGTGAGCATGGATATTTGTGATTGTCTTCAGGTGGGAGATCAATTTCATCGCCCAGTGTGAGACCACTTCTCGCTTATTGGCGGCCTGAAGTGGTTTGTAAAAGTTCCTTGTTTGATCATAAAGTAGGGTTTCCGGACTATGAAAAAATTACAAAAAAATAATACGGTATATATATTTGTACTTTTTTTATGTATTTTTACATAGTCCAGAAACCTTGCTCCACAGAACAAACATAGAACTTTTTCAAGCGACATCAAGCTTCCACTAAAGCCTCCAACAATAAGCTTATCTGAATCTTTTCTTTCTTTTATGCTTACATTGAACTTTGTTCGGTACAAGTTTTGAAAGACCTGTCTTAACAGACACAATATACTGCGAAGAGGCTTAGTTGCTTTGACCTTGATTCCAACCCCCCCCCGTAGAACAGAGTCTGATTCTGGAAGGAATTAGTCAAGAGCGTTTTTTTCTTGGCATAATAATAACCGAACAGAAAATAGTATCTCTGGCAAAAATCGAGTATGATGAGAATATTAACATACAGATCTAACTCCAAACACTTTGCCAAACATGTAGAACATTAGTACTACCGTGTGAGGGGAAGGAGTGACTAATAAGAAAGAAAGAAAGAAGAAACTATGCATGTGTTTCTTGAAGTTATGGAATCTGTAATCCTTGATGAAAAACGTGGCAAAGACTATCCCAGAAGAGAGAGAGAGAGAGAGAGAGAGAGAGAGAGAGAGAGAGAGAGAGTATATGAAATGAAAGATGTGAAATTGTTTGAGTTTCTGTAGTTGGTGAGAATAGATGTTGAGCAGTAATAGCGAGGCATGTTTTTATCGACTTAAAAGAAAGTGAAAGAATATTTTTAGTGATTAGTGGAGCTGCTGAGTGAGAGAGTAACGTCGAGAATAATTATTGGTATTATTCGTGACATTTCCAAGGAGTTCGAAGACTCATCGCCGGAGGACACCCACTGTACACTGTATTGTTGTGATATTAGTCCAATTTTGGAAAAAAATTGTTTTCAATAATTAAAACAATAATATTAGCCACAAAAAATTACACTTAAGTCAACCTTCTGCTTCACAGTACATGGTTCATTTTTTTTATAACTATTTTTAAATTAATCGAAATATGTCGAATAACGAGACTTACTGTGTCTTAGCATTTTACTGTCTTTCTCTCCTTTAAAATTCCCAGGCGATCTTGGCATTGTGTTGAAATTGTCAAAGAACGTCAAACTATTTTCTGAAATTTTGGTCAAAAATGGTTGAACGAAGGAATCCCTCACACCTTGCAATCCTCTTTAAAAATGTAAAATATAGATCTTGCAGTATGGTATATTTAACTTACAAGTATTCTTGAAAAAATATTTTACTTTTTTCTATTATAGTTTAGGTTATGGAATATTCAAATTTTTCTTAATTCTTTAAGAAAAATTTAAATATTCTGTAGCATAAACTACACAGAGATTCGGCATAGCAAATCTGACTACTGAAATATCAAATTAAACTTAACTCGCACAATCAATCCTCCACTTATGACCATTCATGTTTACAATAGCAATTCCATTAACACATTCACTAAATACTACTTCACCCCTGCAGCCCATGGACTAGGGTGTTATTGTTGTCTACAAGGCATGCTATTTAAGAAATACTTTTTGCTCAAGCTGTTGTTACTACTGAGAGTCAAAAAATCCTCAGAGACTTTTGGAAGGAATATAATATCTTACATTGTACAAAATGTACATGCGGTATGGAATGAGTCGGCAGCGAAGTGCATTATAAATGGTGTTTGGAAGAAGCTGCTGAAAATGCATTTTCATACAATCACAAGATTTAACAAAACCAACGGTACAAGAGGTCGTGACACTATAATGTTGCTAGCTAAAGAGGCTGATGGTGAAGAAGTAAAACAATTAGTGGAAGCTCTGGGAGAAGAGCTCTCAGATGAAAACTTTACAGAGTTAAGTCTTCTGTGATTTCAAATTTAAACCCTGTCGTAAGTCGGGGATTGACTGTATTGAATTACATAAAATATCTAATTATTAAAGGAGAACGTAACAACAAAAATCGAAGAATATGCGTATACTGTATATATTTTTTATGCTTTGTTATTTTATTTAGATCTTTTTAAATATATCTTTACTTTGTTTTCATTTTCCAATTTTGCTTTTAGGGTTGTTTAAAAAAACAACCCTAAAATTTTAATATTTAATAACATTTTAATTCTTCGTCAAAATATATTCATTATTTCCGTATAGGTTTTCGTATATCTTCAACTTCGATGTTTATTTATTATTTTTTTTTTTTAATTTTAACTTGATAATTTAACAAACCTTCAAACATATCTCAACCCCGAAAGAAACTATTAGAAATTCATCTCTAGTGACTTAATACCACAAAGATCGATGACTGATGGTATCATCACACTAATGTTCTTAGTAACCCCCCCCCCATTGTTTATAATTTGGAGTAACTGTGGTCAAAAACAGTTCATTATTATATTAAGCTCCACATTCATAATAGCTTTACTTGTGATTTTATGTATCTATATATAAATTCATTTTATATATTATTATACACTGTTGTTTGGTATTCAGTTCAGAGTTCAACATACTAGGAAAAATCGAACGCTGTTTCTTTTAGACTTCAGTATGCAGAATCATGGAAATCAGAATACTCATTCCACTAATGTCCACTCAGCTCACGAATAGTATATATAACCAGTTCCCTACTTATGACGTATGCGTCTTATCACCACTCGTACTCACGACGGCCATCCCATCATTAAAAAATAAATTAGATAAATAAAAAGCATTAACACCTTCACTCCGTATTTAGTGCTACAATAAAACTCCTACTGCACGTAGCTTTCAACTGTACGGTATATTTCTGGGAGAAAAAATGTTGGGAAAAAAATATTTCTGGGAGAAAAAAGGAATGCCGATGGCAGTCAGGTAACTGAATCAGCAGAATTACTAAGCGAACACTTTGCAAGAGTATGTCATCCAGGCCGTGATATTGCAAGAATGAAAGAACGAATGGCTGATACAGGAATTGAAGTGAATGAAATGGAGGTGAATAGTACATTACAGAACCTTAATGTAAATACATCTGTGGTATTGGATGGTATACGAGCTAGACTCTTACGTGAAGCGGAAAAGGAATTGTCAGTTTCCTTGACCATATTGTTTAATTTAAGTCTCAGCTCCGGGTTAGTCGCGAGAGGATGAAAAGAGGGAAAAATAGTTCCATTGCGTAAAGGAGGTTCCAAGACTGCTGTTGCAAATTACCGACCGATCAGCATATCAGGAATCGTTGACAAGGTTTTAGAAATATTAGTCAAGAGCAAAATACAGGAATGGATAGATGAAAATGGGTTACTGTATGGAGGACAGCATGGTTTTGTGAAGGGTAGATCATGCCTCAGTAACTCGCTCACGTTTTATAATACACTGACGGCTGAACTGGATAAGGGTAATGGATTTACAGTGATACTACTGGACTTTGCTGAGGCCTTTGACAGGACACCACATGGAATTCTAATCAGTAAACTGCAGCACATGTGGATGGATATAAAATTGGTGAGATGGATAGGAGGGTGGATGATGGAGAGATATCAGAGAGTAGTTTATTCAGCAGTGAAGTTCGAAAGAAGGCCTGTTACTAGTAGTGTGCGGCAGAGTTCTGTTCTTGGACCACTGCTATTTAATTTGTTCATTAATGATATGGGAAAGGATCCGAGAGGAACTGTTCATTTATTTGCTGATGATGCAAAGTTGGGTAAAGCAACAGTGAATGCACACGATGTCGAAATTTTGCAGGATGATTTGGAGAGATTGGCTAGTCTGGGCTAATGAGAATGGATGTCAGTTTAATGTAGCAAAGTGTAAGGTTATACATTTTGGGCTGAAACAATTAGCACCAGTATATCACATTAGTGAAACTGTACTCCAAGAGGTTGACGAAGCCAGAGATTTGGATGTGTTAATGGATAGGGAGTTGACGTTTAGGGGGCACATAGCAAAAGTAGCTAAATCAGCTCATCAGATCACTGATTATTTGATCACTGATTGATCACTGATTGGTTACTGAAGAATACTTTGACGAGCAGAGATAAGCAAATTATTGTTCCTTTTTATCGAGCCTTGATAAGACCACATCTTGACTACTGTGCCAAGATCTGGGCCCCTGGGTTTCTTCTTGATGGGGATGAGGTAGAGAGGATCCAGAGGCGAGTGACCAAGATGATAGCTAGTCTATGGAATGAACCTTACGAGAACAGGTTGAAGATCTGTGGGTTACAGAAATTGGTTGATATGATTGAGACATTCAAATTACTGAAGGGCTTTTACAAGATTAATTCAGAGGAAATTTTTCAGAACAGGTCTAGTGATGGGAGAACTAGGAGCCATCCATGGAAACTGAGCAAGAATTTAGTTAGCAAGGGTGTTGAAGAGTGGTGAATGAGTGGAATAAGCTGCCAGGGTTTGTTGTGGGTGCCATGACTGTAAATGAGTTCAAAGTAAAGTATGACAAATACTGCGCGAATGCTGAATAGTTTTTCTTGATATGATGTTTAGGGCCTCCCTTGATGAGTCTAAGGACTCCTTGGAGTTGCTCGTAATAATAATAATTAATAAATAAATAAAAATAAATAAATCGACTTTTATAATATATGAAATAATATGAAAGGTATATATATATATATATATATATATATATATATACCTTTCATCTGGTAATCGACTAATGTGGCCGGACTATAATCTATCTCCATTTACAAGGTTTATAACACTTTACGATCTCTTCTAATCCAGTCATCATATCTTGTCATCATCATGATCCTGCAGTTTGTTGACGATGAAAATGATTGTATACAAGCATAACTAATTCCTATTCCAATAATAATAATAATTAACTATTCCAATAAGGTCCCATTATCCATTAAATGAATATATTTCAGTCACATGATTCGAGCTCTTTTATGTTATTTTATTATCATGTGCAATTACATTCAATTAGGAGAGTTACTGGTTATTTGAGAGATACGTTCCAAGATTCATACATAAAAAGTACTGAACACTGTCTTAAAGGACCACTATCGATAGCAACAGCAATGGTAGAACCTGTGAATAGTGTGAGTGTATAAATTCTCAAGAACGGTGAGCCCTTTGCCCTTGAAAGTTACAACGATCTGAAACTAAGTTAAACAATTTGTGTTTCAGTTTGAAAAATTTTTGAATAGTACCTCGCATATTTGTGTGCGCAAATAATTGGCTATAGTATCAGAATGTGGTGCAATACGCTGTTAATTTTTTGTGTCAACAAAGAAATGTTTGTTTATATTTGCAAGCGTTATGTGACAATTCCTAGCACTGTGTGTGTGTGTGTGTGTGTGTGTGTGTGTGTGTGTGTGTGTGTGTGTGTGTGTGTGCGCGCTCGCACTATGTCTTAATCCGGCAAAGCTATAAATGTCTTAATCCGGCAAAGCTATAAAATTTAGTTAAAAGGAAATTCTATGTTCTGTTCAAATATATTCTTTAAAGCAAATATGTGATGTACAGTACGTCTATTCTAAAACGAACTTGCTCATGTTTTAATATCTTCTACATTTTTATTCCTATTTATCAAAATTTACAAACCAAACTTGCAGTTAGTGACGAAACGCTAATTCACCTCCGAATGTCACATTTATGAGAATATGATTATAATTTTTTTTCTTCTCTCTCTCTCTCTCTCTCTCTCTCTCTCTCTCTCTCTCTCTCTCTCTCTCTCTCTCTCTCTCCACCACCTTATTAAAATCATTTGCAATGTATCACAAAGAGTTTTTCTAGCTATAACATTTTCATTGCTATGTTATAGTCATATTATTATTATTATTATTATTATTATTATTATTATTATTATTATTATTATTATTATATTAGCAATACTAGTTATAGGCATATCATCTTTATTGTGTTCACTATTTGAAGCACTGAGCGCAAGAGTGGACTAACCCACTTTTTTTTTTATTTTTTAATTTTGAGTTTATAACATAAACATTTAGTCCAGATTTGAGAAGTGCTGGGGTTAGTCCACTTTTGAGCCCAATGCCTTATTTCATTTTACTTACTGGGTCTAATGTATTATGCAAATACAAATTTATAGTAGGTTCTTCCATTAATGTATACTTCCGATATATTGTTTTTACACTTAAAATCTAATTAACGTGCTTTCTTCTTTCAGCGATCTTTCTCTCTTCAGTTTGAAGCATATCCTTTTAATTCCCTTAGAGCAGCGTTTCTCAACCTTTCTAAGCCCAAGGACTTGTAAAATGCCTAAAACAATTCTGTGGATCCCCCCCACCCCTGGCGGCACCTTTTTTTGGCGTTTATGAAATCTTGCCTTACTGTCTATAAAACAGCAACTGAGTGATGAAATGGATTTCGACAATGTGATCGACGATTTTGCGAACAGAAAAGCAAGAAAAATAACTTAGAATGTTCGAATTAAAGTTTTACTTCAAAAATAAACATAGTGTTTTTAATTTATTTCCGTATACGTCGTTTTGACTTTTTGTAATTTTTTTTAAATAAAACCTATGTAGGAATTACCAACATTTCGGAAAAACTGTGCCATTTATAACATAATAAATCTAAAAGTATGTTTTGAAAGATATGGCAACATAATTAATTAAATTGGAAGTAAACGATTAAAAGTGTATCATCATTGAACAAAGTTTTAATTTTTATTAAACAAATAAATAAGATGATATAATTATGTTACTACTTACTTTTAATGAGATGATTGAGCTTCTCGGCCCTTGCAGAGTTGCTGGATATCTGGCTCAATATCGGTCAACTTCAGTCGAAGATCGCAACACACACTAAGACGATTTCTGTATTTTGTTTTTATTTGAAGGAGCCATGAAAATTCTTTTTCACAAAGACAGATTGTAGAAAGCTGCAGGACGATTTTCAATGCTTCTTCGGATAATTCCGGAAATTCACTTCTCACTGAAGACGAGATCCAAAATCGAGCAAAACCAAGATCATGGAATTGCATGTTAAGCCCACTGTCACTTGAAAGCTCAATTAAGTGTTCCTTTTTCAATAACGAAACGTCGTTCTCGTGACTGCAAGCCTGAAATGGATCGCGAACCCACAGAAATTTTTTATAAAAGTTATTCGGAAAATATGTTTCAAAATTCCGTTTCAGATTTTTGAGGTGGTCACCAAACCCTTTCCACAAACTCAGAATGAACAAAAATATTACTTCCACTAAAAAGGATTCCAATGTTGGAAAAGGTGCAAATTGTCTGTATTTTACATAATTAATCCATAAAACCAGTTTTTTCTCGAACCTTTATTTTGTCGTAGGCATCAAGAACAGTTAAAAAATTTCCCTAAAGGGAGAGATTTAGTTCATTTAATTTTGAAAAATGTCTGAAAAATAGGATAGTGTTGATAACCATGCTTCGTCAACAAGGAGTGATGCAAAATCAGAATTACGTTCATTTACAAATAATAAAACTTTGTACCTTAATTGAAATAACCTTGTTAGTACCTTGCCCCTGGAAAGCCAGCGAATTTCAGAATGAAGCAAAAGTTGCATATATTCATTGCTCATTACATCGCTGTTATTTCACGGTCGAGCTTTAATAAAATTAACTAGCGTGACAGCATTGTATAGTTTTAAATTCTGGTGGCATTCCTTTGGAGGCTAACGCTTCCCTATGTATGAAACAATGCACCCAATTCATATCCGGAGCTACGTCTTTCACCTTAGAAACAACCCCACTATGCCTGCCTGTACGAGCGCGTGCTCCACCCGAACAGAAGCCTATACATTTTTCACATTGGATCCCTTTGTGTATTATGTAATTATTGAGAGTGTGAAATATTTCTTCTCCAGTTGTTCGGGATGACAAAGTTCTACAAAACAGAATATCATCGTGAATGTTGTTATCATGCGCATATCTTACTAGCATATTAACTGCGCATCACTTGTAACATCGGTAGTCTCATCTATTTGTAAAGCATAATAAGGGCTCTTTTTAACTCTTTCGATTAACTGAGATTCTATGTCATCTGCATATCATTAATTCTGCAACCGACAGTGTCATTTGAAAGAGGAATCAAACCAACATCTTTTAGTAACTTGTTGCTAAACATAGTTTTTACCAGATCTTTTATAGCTGGAAGTAGTAAATTTTCACCGATAGGATGAGGTTTCCCTGTTTTCGCTATGCGCAAACTTAAGAGATAGGACGCTTCCAGTGCTTTGCTATTAATGGAACCCATGGCTGAAATTATATCTTTCCCATGATTTAATGTCGCTAAGCATCGCTGAAAAAATTCAATTGGCTTATTTTTCACACATCACAATGTTTAGTTTCTAAATGTCTGAGTTTCGCAGGTTTCATGCACTCGTTCGACAACACTTCATAACACAAAACACATCGAGGTTTCCGTTCACTTTCATCTCCACACAAGTAAACGCGAATTCCAAATATGAAGTGTTATATTTCCTACTGTATTTTTTCTTTGAACTGCTTGTTTCCTCTTCTTTAATAGTATCAGATTTGCTCGCCGTTACAACACGTGTATCACCATTAGGGTTAGCATCACCTGTTTCATTTGCTTTTCATTTCAAAGTCCTAGTTCTAAGCCACTTTTCCATTATTAAAAAAACGTTTCAGCACTTCGGAAGATATAATATTGATTTTTATTACTGAAGGAAACCTTCAGTAATAAAAATCAATACACAACAAGCAATTGGTTGAAATGTGGATAACACATGTTCACTTCAAATCTGACAAAACAGCAAGGTAAGGCGGAAACAATAAAACTATATTGTTTTTCACTTTACCCCTCTTTTATTATTTGTCATTCTGCAGCTACAAATTTAGCAGCAGAATGACAAATAATAAAAGAGGGGTGAAGTGAAAAACAATATAGTTTTATTGCTTCCGCCTTTGAACATTCTTACGCTATTTGTTGGGTTTTTTATGTCTCCGTTTGATTTCAATAATTTTTACTTACTTATTCAATTTTAATTTGTTTTGTTTAGATAATAATTAAAAAAATATTTATTTAATTAATTTAAATCTGCCTGCGGACCACAGGTTGAGAAACACTGCCTTGGAGCGTTTTCTAGCTTCCGTCTTTTAGGGTATATTTTCTTTGTAACTTCATATAATTTCCAATGTGACCTAAGTATTTAACTTTCTATGCATGTACTGGTCTCCATACATTCTCTTATCTTCTCATGTCCTTGTAAACGTTAACCTAACAAGTCAAGGCCGGACTTGGTGTGTGTGTATTTCTGTGCGTGCGTGCGTACGTACGCGCGTGTGTTGTCAATCGCATACGTAAACGTCAGAAAACCTATAATACAATAGCTCCGTGTGTGACGAAGTGGTTAAAAAAAATAAGGATTCCGTTAATGTGATTTTAAAGAGCTGAAGGTTGTAATGATTGAAAAAAAAAAAAAGTGAAATGCTGTATACAAGACAGAAGTGTATGGAATGAAAGAAGAGGATGAGAAGTTCATGTAATAAGAATGGGTGTGAACTGTGTAGAAATGCTGACCAACAGCTATTCATGCCCTTACATCATTAGAGAAAAGTAGAGGAATGGAGATAGCCAGTTAGGTTGAACAGCGCCTATTAAAATACCTATAAGAAAAGGGAAAAAAAAAAGGATATAATACTGAAACAGAGAACCTATGACAAAGCATTGGAGAAAATATGTGCGGGAGGAGTGATATATTCAAAGCATATTTCCATCTTTTGGACAGCTCTGAGTATTTTTAGGGAGTTCTTGCCATCCCAAATATGAGGACAGTATTTCAGGTTCTGGAGGTTTGGGATTTATAACGGGTTTGGATTGTGCAGAGAGGAAATTGTAATATTATCAAATGTAAGATGGGGGGGTCATTCTTCTGGGAAATAAGACTGGCCTATGTTTTGATAGTATTGAAATTCACTGTATTATCTTTATCACACTTGAGGATGGTGCGGAGATCAATATTGAAGACAGTGGTAATGAAAAATCTCACCTAACGCCTTTCATTCTCCAAAAGGAGTAGGCGAGGCCATTTAGCCCTAACTAACTTTTTCAAGACTAGTGGGCAGCTAATCTTCGCCCTTAGCAAATACAGAATAGTCGGCCCAAGACTATGAATGATTTTAACTGGTGTCTTGGGATGGAATTAGGGCAGACAACTGCGTTCCTTCCATCTCATAGTCCCTAATCCTAAATTGTTCTAAATTCAATCCTAAAGTGTTCTAAATTGAAATAGTGTGAATTTTATGAGCGAGTTTCTTAAGTTTACTCTATGAAAAAGCCAAGTTTTCTGCAGAAAAAAAAAAAAAAAAAAAAACTTGCAAATACCAGAGATCGACTAACTTGGAAACAGGTCGAAAAAAAGGGTTCGAAAAAGTTCCTCTAGTCTGGACTAGAATCGAACTAAACGGTCTTTCTTTGGGAGATCTGCCTACGAATGCAAATGTCATTTCCACAAAGCTACACAGGCTTTAAATGAATTCAATCTAGAAGCTTGAATCATTTAAGCAAGGTTTCTGAAATGAAGAAAAATGTATTGTTCTGTCAACAGCAAAAATATGGATGGATTTGCCATTATGAGAGATTCATTAATGTATAGGAGTAACAGTGTGAGCAAAAGCACAGAACTTAAAGTATCCTAACATCAATAGCGAAATCTAATAAAGAGGAAACCATCCATCATAACACTCAATGAAAATTACAAAGGAGAATTCCAGTGACCACTCACAAAGAACAGGGACGAAACCAATAAAATGGTTGTTTGATTTCCTCTTTCAACTATATGCCTTGGAAATATCAACAGTGACACCACACGAGCTTCTTCAAAATTTTTCATGGTTTATGTCCTAGTATAGATGACATCAGCTAGTAGGAAGTCTGCTGTGGAATAAG